>NW_007738499.1:34570-43579 GCF_000696425.1 Galeopterus variegatus | reverse complement strand
CTGGTGAAAGATGTAACTGATACATTCATGCTCATACCCCATGGGAATGTCTAAAAATAATGTCCATAGAGCATTGGAGGTAGTTATATTAGACAGGGATACTCAGGTCAGAAGCACTTATGAGGAATGTCTGATGCTCACATATATGTGCAAGTTTATAAGGATTTTATCCTTCACTGATGAGCAGGTGACGGATGTGAGTAATGTTACTAAATCCCTACATATCACAATGGAAAAACAAATTATCTTTTTATCATAGAGTTCCAGAAAGAAAAAATCTCCTTAGATCATCTGTTACATCCTTGAGCAAATTTAGAATTATTTCTAAGAGTGTCTTCCAGGGATTGTTCAAAGTTTAGGTTTCTCCATGAGTGAACATTTCTCCATTTTCCATAGTGTTGCTGAATTTGACTAAGTAACATTTTAAAAAGTCACATTACATTCATATTTAATCAATTCCATCTTATTTGTTCCAAATATTCAAAAGAAAAACTCATGTCCTTTAATTTCTTTTCTAAGAACTAATTTCCTTTTTTGAAGCACTAAAGCTATCTTTTCAATTAGAAGAGGTTAAACATAATTAAGAGTTAATAAATATAATACAAATAATTCAAGCAAATTGTTTACAAGAAAATCATACTTAGTAAAATGCCTCTATACGTTTATCTTAAACATCATAGTAGACAAACAATGGTACAGTTTTTATCATTTTTTGTGAGCAAATAACCATTTTGAGTAGAAACACTAAAATGTTTAAAAATCAACAGTCCCCTCCCTCTCACTATGCCCCCTCTTCCCCCAAAATGCTCACATCTTCGAAAAGCAATTCTATTTCTGGTAGTTAATCCTAAGGAAATAATACAAAGGATGGGAAAGATCTCTATATCTTCTACATAAGAGTTTCCCTTAAGGGAAAATTAGAAACAACCTAAATGCCTAGCGATGTGGCAATAGTCCATTAAGCTAGTTTTCTACTTAATAAAACCTTATGTAAGTTCTGCCTATTCTATTCATTGCTGATAGCAAACCCTGGTATACAGTAGGCACTCAACATACATCTGCTGGATAAATAAATGATTCATCCATTAGCTTTATTATTAGGAACACCATGTAATAAAACCGAAAAAAAATGCTTCTGAATAAAAGTGCGAAGTTTAGCAGAAAAATCAAGTACAGGGAAAAAAAAATACATATATACATACATATATATATATATNATATATATATATATTTACATATGTTGGCTACTGTGAAAAATATGTGGGCAGGTAGAAAAGAAATATAAACATGGTTATCAAGATTATTTTTGTTTGCAAATTTTCTGTCTTGTTTTCCTTGTGTTAAATGGACCAAAAACAGGTGTGTACATGAGTGCCTATTCCTATTGCCTTTGACAATGCATTGACAAACTCAGCCTGAGGGCCAACTCTTTTCTTATCCATTTCAAGTACAAAACTTTGATTGCCTACTCCTTCACTCTCTCTTGATACTTCCTCTATACTCTTCCCCTTGTTTCCCTCCTTCATGAACACTTATTCTGCTTCTTCTAGCCTTTGCAATAGCAAGAGCAAGTCATCTTGATTATGTCAGGCAGAAAGGCTCTGACTGTAACTGGCATGGAACTCATACTTTGGCTGTTATTCCTATGGAAAATAAAACTATAATTTTACCTTTAGCCTCATGATGAAGGACATCTCACTTCTGAACACAAGTACACATTGAAAGGTCCTGAAGCCAAAATAATAATTTTTAAAAATTAGAAAAATGTTATAGAAATAGAGTGAGAACTATTTATAGACTGAAACAATGAATAGCATAAATTATGAAAATTTTTAAAAATCAGATGAGTATCTTGACACAATAAAAGCCATACATGACAAACCTACCACCAACATCATCCTGTTAAGAATGGGAACAAGACAAGGATGCCTGTTGTCACCACTCCTATTTGACAGAGTGTTAGAAGTGCTAGCAAGAGCAATCAGGCAAGAGAAAGAAATAAAGGGCATCCAGATTGGAAAAGAAGTCGAACTGTCCCTCTTTGCAGATGACATGATCTTATGCACAGAAAAACCTAAAAAATCTACCAAAAAGCTCTTAGAGCTGATTAACAATTTCAGTAACATTGAAGGATACAAAATCAACACCCTAATATCAGTAGCGTTTTTCTTCTCCAATAACAAACTAGTGGGGGAAAAAATCAAGAAAGTAACCCCCTTTA
Source organism: Galeopterus variegatus (assembly GCF_000696425.1). Taxonomy (NCBI): domain Eukaryota; kingdom Metazoa; phylum Chordata; class Mammalia; order Dermoptera; family Cynocephalidae; genus Galeopterus; species Galeopterus variegatus. Next base: position 41,358 of record NW_007738499.1, on the reverse strand, counting down.
CAAAAGTCACCAAAAAAATTAAGTACCTACAAATCAATTTAACCAAGAAGGTGAAAGATCTCTACAATGAGAACTGCAAATAACTACTGAAAAAAATTAAAGAAGACACAAAAAGGTGTAAACACATTCCCTACTCTTGGACTGGAACAATCAACATTGCAAAAATGTCCATACTACCCAAAGCAATCTACAAATTCAGTGCAATCCCCATCAAAATACCAATGACATTACTGTTGGTGGGACTGTAAATTAGCACAGCCATATGGAAAACTATATGGAGTTTCCTTAAACAACTACAGATAGAACTACCATGTGATCCAGCAATTCCCACTGCTGGGTATGTACCAAAAGAATGGAAATCATCATGTTGAAGGGTTACCTGCACTACCATGTTGATTGCAGCTATATTTATCATAGCCACAATATGGAACCAACCTAAGAGTCTATCAATGGATGACTGGATAAGGAAAATATGGTATATATATGTACAATGTAACACAACTCAGACATAAAAAAGAATGGAATTCTGCCATTTCCAGCAACATGGATGAGTCTGGAGAAAATTATGTTAAGTGAAATACACCAGACAAGCAAAGCAATACACCACATGTTCTTACTCAACTGGATGCTAAGAAAGTAGGAAAGACAGAAAGACAGAAAAAAAGAAAGACAGACAAAAAGGAAGAAAATATCACAGCAATATGTTGAACTTTCAGAAAGAGAGAACAAACCTAAGTGTACTTTAAGATGGGGAGGTAGGCAGGAGTTTTGGGGAGTGACAGGTTGGGTAAAGGGTATAAAGAAAAATTATGATTTGCAATAGTGAATATGCTAATAATAAAAAATAAAAATGAAAAAACCTGTAAAAACTAAAAAAAATCTATACCAATGACATTCTTCACTGAAATAGAATAAAGCAGTCCTAACATTTATTTGGAATAACAAAAGACCCCAAATAGCCAAAGCAATCCAGAGGCAAAATAAATAAATAAATAAGTAAAGCTAGAGGTATAATGTTACCTGACTTCAAATTATATTACAAAGCTATTGTAACCAAAACAGTATGGTACTGGCATAAAGACAGATACTCAGATCAATGGAACAGAACAGAGAACCCCAAAATCAACCTGCAGACTTACAGCCAACTGATCTTTGACAAAGAGAACAAGAACATAACTGGGTAAAACACTATCTCCTCAATAAACAGTTCTGGGAAAACTGGACTTTCACACGCAGAAGAACAAAACTAGACCTGTACCTCTCAACATATACCAAAATCAACTCAAAATAGATTAAAGACTTAAGTATAAGACCTGAAACTATAAAACTACTAAAGGAAAACATAGGAGAAACACTTCAAGAAATAGGACTGGGCAAAGATTTTATGAATAAGACCCCAAATGCACAAACAACAAGAGAAAAAATAAATAAATGGGATTATTTCAAACTAAAAAGCTTCTGTACAGCAAAGGAAATAATGAACAGAGTGAAAAGACAACCTACAGAATGGGAGAAAATATTTGCAAACTATACATCCAACAAGGGATTGATTTCCAGAAATACAAAGACTCAAACAGCTGTTCAGTAAAAAAAAAAATAATAATAATAAATAACCCAATTAAAAGTAGGTAAAGGAGCTGAACAGACATTTTCCAAAGGAAGACATACAAATGGCCAACAGGTACTTGAAAAAATGCTCAAAATTACTATTCATCAGGGAAATGCAAATCAAAAGCACTTTGAGATATCATCTCATCCCAGCTAGACTGGCTATTATAAAAAATACAGAAAATGTCAAATGTTGACAAGGATTTGGAGAAAAGAGAACTCTTCTACACTGTTGGTGAGACTGTAAATTAACATGGCCCCTGTGGAAAACAGTATGGAGTTTTCTCAAACAACAACAGATAGATCTACGATACGATCCAGCAATCTCACTTCTGGGTGTATTCTCAAAGGAATGGAAATCATCTTGTCAAAGGGATACCTGCACTCTCATGTTCACCGCATTTCTATTTACAATACTCAAAATACAGAACTAACATAAATGTCTATCAACAGATGACTAGATAAGGAAAATTTGGACATATACACAACGGAACACTTACACACTTAAAAAAGAATGAAATTCTGCCATTTGCAACAACATGGATGAGTTTGGAGAAAATTATAAGTGAAATAAGCCTGGCACAGAGGGAAAAATACCAAATCCTCACTCATAAGTGGGAGCAAAGAGAGAAAGAAGGAAGAAATACCTTAGTAGTTTGTTGAACTTACAGAGGAAGAGGATAGACCTAGTGTTGCTTGTGCAGGGGGCAGTGAGACAGGCAATGGGGAAAGGTTAGAGGGGAGACATGGGGAATAATTCCAATTAAAGATGGTGGGCATGCTGATAGCATTGATTTGCTCACCACATCTTGGGTACAGGTGCTGACGATTAATTCTTCCCCCATAAATATGTATAATAAATAATAATAAAGTCAGATGAAGATTAAATTGGTCCACAAAATGGTCACTAAATTTGGATCATAAGCAGGAAAAATAAGTACTCAATTATATGAGGAAAATAGAGTAGTTTGATCAGGACCCCTTGCCTTGGGTCTGGTTGGGTGTGGTGCAACACATTCTTTGTAAACAAGTTGCATGGGAGTAGAGTTAGTGCGCATGCACACCAATGTATTTTTAGCTTGTTGCTATTCTTGTGTGTTCTTCATTGTGTGAAGCAGTGGCTCTGAATGGCTGGTTGGCAGAGCTCGCATCTAGAAATAAAGCCTATTATTTCTTCACCCATGGCTCCAAGGACCTTTTCCTGTTACCTAGCTCGTAGACCTGCATGTGAAGGATTTGTGAATGGGCTTGAGGGGTCTGTGAGACCAAGCCCTAGCTCTACAAATTATTAACAAATATTCCTATAAAAATCTACTCACAACTTTTCACTCTTGCAGGCCACATTCATACTTCATTGATATAGAATATTATCCCAGAAACAGTGTATTAAAATTAATCTATTGTCTTGAAGCGTACACAATTTAGCACAGAGGTTATTCATGATGTGAAAACAATACTCTGTGTGTAGAAGTAGAGACAGGCTGATGGTGGAAGAATGGCTGGCACTAGGTGACGACACATTATGGTGATGTGACCTCACAGCCTACACAGTACTTTTGCAATTCATCACTTCTTAAGTGGTTATATGTTTTGATTTGGAAGCTTCAAAAGAGTAGGGACCAGGTATCCAGGTATTCATCAGTGCACAAGATGTTGCTTGACATATTCTGAAATTCATCAATCCTAAAACGCCATAGAGAATAAATTGAATTATTATTTTACGTAAGTGTAAGAAAAACAAATACTACTAATGATTGAATTTTAGCATACCATTGCATGTAACATTACTCAAAAATTCATAAATGTGAAACTGTGGGGAAAAAGGTGTGCTTTAGAATTACTCTATGGCAGTAGGAATTCCAAAAATACATGTAAAATGGATGACAAATCATTAACATCCTCATAGTACTTCTGGACTTCTGTTTTGCTTTGCTTTGATTGGTGCATAACAGCAAAGCTAAGTTATACAAAGTGCTCTGAACCTTCAGAGACCATTGGAATTATTCCAATTTAGAAGTGGAAAAAAGAGTGTTAGAGAGAATGTAGTTCCTACTCTCATTCAATAAAAGTAAAAACTGAGGCTCATGGGAGGTAGGTGACTTGTTCAAAGATCCAATTCTATAACATCAGGTGGCAATCCCAAAATGTCTAAGAATACTGAAGCTTGTTCTTAATAATTAACTAGTATCTCCAGCAATTGGAATAACCTATTATCAAAATGATACCTACATTAGGTATTAATAACTAAAAAAATCTCTATTATTCCATTAAACAATACTTTGAATCCTTAAATCAGTGATCTGTCTCTACTTCTATTTAACTATTACTTAGATATCGCATTTCTCCACAGATAGAACCCTTGTAACATTTCTCTACAAATGAGGCATGAAAGGATTAGATAGCTATCCATAATTAATAATCATTTTATAAAGAATGTATTTCCTGGTCCAGCCTGGTGGCACACTGCTACAGTGCGCCGCTTGGGAAGCGTGGCGGCGCTCCCGCAAAGGGTTCGGATCCCATATACAGACCGGCCGCTCACTGGCTGAGTGAGGTGTGGGAGCAACACCGTGGGTTGCGATCCTGTTGCCGGTCCCGGTCCGGTACGGGCGCGACACTGAGGGTTGCGATCCGTTGCCGGTCACGAAAAAAGACAAAAAGGAAAAAAAAAAAGAATGTATTTCCTTGGCTTGCCTCGTTCTAAATATTCATTAAACTGAGCATTATCACACTTACCTATATCCCACTTATATTTCAAAATTTAGCCTTTAAAATGATTGTTTTGATTTATTATCATATAAATGTAACAGGTTTATCTTTTGTCTTTCCTCGGCTGATAGTACTGACCATAGCTATAAACTAAGCAGATGTGTTCACTAAGCTGTCCACAGTGATGTGAAGATTCTTGCCATGGGAAGTTTCAGGCACAGCTGTGGGAAATGCAAGTTTCATCTAAATACGTTTCATGAGTCTAAAACCACAGATTCCATTGAGATGAGTCTTTGGCCTTTGGGTTTCATTTGGTGTATCATGTTCACATAGCTTGAAAAGAAATAGCAAACTCTGGGGAACTCACTAGATTTGTAAGCCTTCTAGGACTTATTTTGCTCCATCTGTGGTTAATTCTACCTAAGAGAAAGAATTCACCTACAGGGCTGTCTCCAAAATTATATGGGCCTTGTGGGTAGGTCATTCCATGCAGCCAAAATTTCAGCCACGTGAAGCGTTTGGGGTGAGTATCAAGAACTCTGTGACAGGGAAGATGCCACATACAGAGAGTGACTAGGAGACTGTTTGGGTCATTTGGATGATGGTGGAAGTGCTGAGAGGGTATGAAGTGGTGACGTGTTGCTTCCACTCTCCTTTTTCTTCCTCACACCCGGAGATAATGCATATCTACACCCATGAACTAAAGCATGTTGCTTGGGATGGATTATTACGCCCTACTCCATATGCTGGAGTCCGTTCTTCTGCCCAGTAAATGAAATTCAAACTTGGCCCTGGTGTCGCTCCTCACAAACCTTCCAAAACACACTTGTCCACAGCCCAGATGACTGAGTTGGAGTTTTCTTTTCTCCTCTATTCCCTCCCTTCCCTGTTCCTGTTCAAGAGTGCGCTCTCTCTCTCTCTCAAGTTCATTATGTAAACGGACTCTTTCTAACAAGGAATATGCAACCTCTCTAAAAGAGGAAAGGATGGAGGAAAATTGGGTTGACCATTATAAGATACTCTTTGATGACCTGGAAAAGCTAGGATGTGTGAACTAAACGTACTACCAAATTAATCAATTTTTTCCTTTCCAATTTTATAATCAAATCTATAACTCTTTCATAATGTGTTTTTCTGTAAAGATAGCCTGCTTATAAATGTTTTTTTCTTATTACAATATCATTTAATTATCCACCAGTTCATGTGTTTTAATTTCCAAAATATGATAATCTATATTATTTTTGCTATGGTAGGAGATAGGGACTAATGTTTTGTCCCTGTATTAGCCAGTTGTCACACTGTTTCCTGAATGATTTAGACTTTCTATACTAATTTGAAATAATATCTATAACAGGGACACACACACAGCTATTTTAGGAATCTCCTTTCTGTCCTATTTTTACCTCCAGTACCAAACCACACCATTTTAACATCATTATACTACTTAATATATGATAGTACAAATATCCACCTTTACTTTCAAATGCAAAATTGGTTCTCATATCTGTATCTTCTCAGATAATCTTCTGAATCATTTTGTCAAATTACAAAAATAATCCCTTTGAAAATTTGCTTGGAAGTGCTTTAAATCTGTATATTAATTTAGTCAAAACTAAAATCTTAATTTATTTGAAAGATCTTTTATAACATATTAAAAGATTTGTTAGAAATATGTACTACACAGTTGAGTTTATTTGTAGCTTTTTTCCTAATATAAATGAGATTTCTTTCTCCACTATAGGTCATAATTGGTTGTTAATTATCTATAGGGAAGTTACATACAGAATCTATTGTGGATCAAGAATTATTTGGAACCAGATATGGAAGAGGAAGAAAGAGGAGGAAGATGAACATGGGAAGAGGAAAAAAAGGGAAGTGCTAATTCAAAGCACCTACAGTTTAGGTGGGTGAAGCTATCAAGTGAATTAATGATAAAATCAGAAGCCAGAGGGCAGGATAATGAGCTTCATTTGTCACAGCCATCTATCCACCATCTTCACTATCTATATAGGTTTTTATTCCTTAAAATAATTTAGCTAAATCATCTGTATGATAAAAGGGACCTATTCTAGCTAGTTAGTACGTAGCATTTTTCTTGCCATGGAGAGGCTAATTATTTGTCCAATATTACTTGACTGAATTACTATGAATCTACTATGTGTCTGACAGTTTGGTAGGCCATTGGGATACAGTGGAGAATAAAATAGATATTATCCATGTATCTACATAGTTTACTGCTTATCTGGTCAGATATTAAATAACATTTTGAAAATGACATTGTCTGGGTCTAAGCATATGAATATGAGTGATAACACACAAAGACACACACACACACACACACACACACACACACACACCACTATATAGAACTAAAATATCATATATGAGAAAGTCATCTCAACTTCCTTTCGAGAATCCCTAACACCTGCATGTTAACTATGTTGATGTAGGCTGAATAATGTTTCTCCCCC
>NW_007738499.1:31297-33882 GCF_000696425.1 Galeopterus variegatus | reverse complement strand
GGGAAGTATTCTGGTTTATCTGCATGGTCCCAATGTAGTCACAGGGGACCTCACAAGACAGAAGCAGGAGGGTCAGAGCCATAGAGAAGGTGATGTGACAACCCAAGCAGGGGTCAAAGTGATGCAAGGAAGGGGCAGGAGCCAAAACATGCAGGTGTCATCCAAAAGCTTTAAAAGGCAAGCAAATCAATTGTCTCCTAGAGCCTTCAGAAGTAACACAGCCGTGTCAACCCATTTTAGACACCAGACCTCAAGAACTATAAGATAGTAAGTCTGAATTGTTTTAAGACATCAAATGTGTTGTACTTTGTTACAGCAGCAATAGGAAACTAACAGCTAATAAATCCACACTCTTNTCAGAAGCCAGAGGGCAGGATAATGAGCTTCATTTGTCACAGCCATCTATCCACCATCTTCGCTATCTATATAGGTTTTTATTCCTTAAAATAATTTAGCTTGGCCGGCCCGGTGGCGCACTGCGCTAGTGCGCCGCTTGAGAAGTGCGGCGGCGCTCCCGCTGAGGGTTCGGATCCCACATACAGACCGGTTGCCGCTCACTGGCTGAGCGAGGCGTGGGGGCAACGCTGAGGGTTGCGATCCCGTTGCCGGTCCCGGTCCGGTACGGGGGCGACACTGAGGGTTGCGATCCGTTGCCGGACACGGAAAAAAGACAAAAAAAAAAATAATAATAATAATAATTTAGCTAAATCATCTGTATGATAAAAGGGACCTATTCTAGCTAGTTAGTAAGTAGCATTTTTCTTGCCATGGAGAGGCTAATTATTTGTCCAATATTACTTGACTGAATTACTATGAATCTACTGTGTGTCTGACAGTTTGGTAGGCCATTGGGATACAGTGGAGAGTAAAATAGATATTATCCATGTATCTACATAGTTTACTGCTTATCTGGTCTGATATTAAATAACATTTTGAAAATGACATTGTCTGGGTCTAAGCATATGAATATGAGTGATTACACACAAAGACACACACACACACACACACACACACACACCACTATATAGAACTAAAATATCATATATGAGAAAGTCATCTCAACTTCCTTTGAGAATCCCTAACACCTGCATGTTAACTATGTTGATGTAGGCTGAATAATGTTTCTCCCCCCATCAAAAAAATGTCCATATCCTAATTCCTGGAACCTGTAAGTATGTTACTTTAAGTGGCAAAATGGACTCTGCAATGGGATTCAGTTGGGGATCTTGAGACTGGGGAAGTATTCTGGTTTATCTGCATGGTCCCAATGTAGTCACAGGGGACCTCACAAGACAGGAGCAGGAGGGTCAGAGCCATAGAGAAGGTGATGTGACAACCCAAGCAGGGGTCAAAGTGATGCAAGGAAGGGGCAGGAGCCAAAACATGGAGGTGTCATCCAAAAGCTTTAAAAGGCAAGCAAATCAATTGTCTCCTAGAGCCTTCAGAAGTAACACAGCCCTGTCAACCCATTTTAGACACCAGACCTCAAGAACTATAAGATAGTAAGTCTGAATTGTTTTAAGACATCTAATGTGTTGTACTTTGTTACAGCAGCAATAGGAAACTAACAGCTAATAAATCCACACTCTTCAATATAACATTCACAGATTTTTCTCTAATAATCACAGTGCGACTCTTTAGCCTGACCTCTCGTGGCAGCCTACCTTGGTCCATTCAAAGTAGCAATATTATCAGTGCCATCTCCTTCTTTCCTTTTCCACCTTTTCTTACCTATCCCCAATTCTAGCCATGGACCATGTTCTTCTCTATGAAATTCATGACCGTAGTCTGTGTAAAGCCAAATCTCTAAATTCATTTTATTCCATCAATTCAAAAGTTTTGCATTAAAGTGGTATCCAAACAGTACTTTAGCTTTTTAAACTCAATATTTTGCTTTGATTGTTTTTAAGTCATTTGACATATCCAATCTGATGTTCTAATGTTTCAAACCATAACCCTCAAAGAGACAGGAATCTATGTGTTTTTAGATTTTAATCATCCTTGCAGGGCCTCCCAAATTTCTTATATGATGGTGCAAACAGAACATATTAAAATTTGTACAGCACACTTGAGTAAATGTATAAGGTTATTCCTGGCCAGGTTTCTGGCTACTCCCCACCTGCCCAAAGGCACTGTTACTTACTCAGAAATTGGAAGTTGGGAAATTCTTCTAGGTATTTAGCAATATGCAGCTCATTTAGTTGGGGCTCGGTATGTGTTTGCTAACTCATCTTGTTAAGCAGGAATAATAAATCTACCAGCATTTCTAAAATCAAATATATATGGTTGTCAAAAAATAGCAATAATGTATACTTTTATAGAACTGTGATTTATAAAGCATTTTATACACTACACATTTGACTATCACAAGAATACTGTGAGATAAGAAGGTAGACATTATTACTGTTATTTTAAAGGAAGAAACTAATACCTAGAGGGGCACATTACTTTTCAGAGCCACTCAGTTGAAGAACTAGTACTGGAAGATAGCATTTCTATCTCCATGTTCATTTTTCTTTTTTTTCCCCATGATTACTTAAGGCCCCTAAAGCTAACAGTGATGCTTCTAAAACACAACTTCAAAT
>NW_007738499.1:29650-30475 GCF_000696425.1 Galeopterus variegatus | reverse complement strand
CAAATGGCCTCAGACTATTAAACAGAAAAGTTTGAGTTTTATAGTTAACTTGCTGAGGCAGCAAACTGCAGCCCCGTTGGGGAAGTGCTACAAGATATTTGAAGATAAGAGAATGACTCAAATAGAGAAACCATATGCATTATGAAAAATGCTTGGGGGTCTGCATGGCTGGAGGATAAAGAAGACATATACCTCTCTGCCCTCAAGGAACATGAACAGTTAAATTCTTTTATTCTTATATCACCTATTGAAGTCAGCAAGTTCCTCCAGGAGGAATCAATAAAACAGCTGCATACTCAGAATGGATAGCAGTAAGATATCTATTCCTCCTCTTTTCAGACATAAAATGAAGGAAAATGTAATTTATTTAAATTAGAAGGGGATAATATGGTAACCTACCATAAACAATATGTGAGCCTACTTAAAATAATAGCAGTATCATTCTGGGTGCCCTCAGGATCCACACAAATGCAAAAGAAGAAAATAATTCACCGTGCTCTTTGTTAATCCTCTGTCACTTAATGATTGTTAATTTAATAAGACCATTCCTTTAAATGAATGATTCTTCAGGAAGCATGTGTGTTCCAAAGATTAAAAAGTTTCATTTTCAGACTTCTCCCTTTATTCACTCCAATGAGTCTGGTTGAGGCAGATTTCTGAATCTTTTCTATTTCATGCTAGCTTTTGTGAGTAGTTACTTTTAAAACAGAAATGGCTTCATGGAGTAATAAGGAGGACATGGGAAAGCATTTTAGAATAGACTCTGCAAGTGGACATCTGGCTGCACCTCTTACCAGCTGTGACACTGGGCAAGTTATTTAGCTG
>NW_007738499.1:28047-28638 GCF_000696425.1 Galeopterus variegatus | reverse complement strand
GATATCTAGATAATCATATTTTAAAACAATATGCATTTTTAAGTTCCTGGTTTTAAGGCTTAATCATTAATCCTTAAAATACAGCAACAGAACTCAACATATCTACAAAAATAACAACCCTCTTTTACAAACAATGTGTCATGAGCTAGACGGTGTATCTTAGTTAATCTTCATGATGCTCTTATGGAACAGTCATTAGTATCATCCCTTTTCTACACATGGGAAGAGATTACTTTATTCATTGGATGTCTCACAATTAGAGAGTGGCAGAGGACAAAATCAAAAATAGGTCTAACCGCAAGCCTCTAATTTTTTAAGCTCTATGGCTACAGTTGTCTATTATCTCAAATATAAATATGAATATAAAGCTGAAGATGGTTCAAAAGTCAAGAAGCACAATAGGGAGAAAATGGAGAATCAAACTCATATCCCTCTTCTGGCCTCTCCCCAAGGTTACAGTGGAGTCAGATCAACCTAGCTTTAACTCCTAATACAGCACTGTGACCCTGCACAAGTCATTCCACCTCTTTCAGCATCAAGGTTCTCATGAGTTAAGTGAGAACACTTACTTGTTTTTGCAGAGGTGAAGTG
>NW_007738499.1:26282-28037 GCF_000696425.1 Galeopterus variegatus | reverse complement strand
CAGCATCAAGGTTCTCATGAGTTAAGTGAGAACACTTACTTGTTTTTGCAGAGGTGAAGTGAAGCCTAGAGGTGAGCTGTGTAGAGCCTGGTACACTGTAGGTGATCAATAAACAGTAGCCATGGTAATTAGCATTGCAGCTCCTGGCTAAAAGAGCTTTTGCGTTTTCAGCCTACTTTGTATCTATACATAAATCTGGAGAATACTCCAATATTTGGTATAATATCATCATGCTCACAGAGTTTTTAAATTTTTTAAGCAAAAATTTTTATGAACATATATTTTCAGGGTATACGAGTATTCCTAATGATATCTAGCTGTAATTATGCTTATATGTACTAGTTCAGTATAACACTATGGGAAAGAAAAATCTCTAACAGTATTTTGAAGAGACAGTGTCATTCTTTTGGGGCAACCGACAAAGTCTCATAAAGCAAAGCATACGGAGAGAAGGAAGTTCTCTTCCAACCAGTAGCCAAATGCCTCCATCCTGTTTCCTGCCATCGTCAAGAACCGAAGCTACATTTCTGGGGTGGTTTTGAAGCGGAACTGCGACTGGGTATAAGGAAAGTCTCAAGCTGGGCAGAAAGCAAGATGAAGAAAACCACAGAAATGAAGAGTAAGAAGAGAAATTAAAAAGCCACTTGCTTATGGCTGGAACCAGTGGATACAAGCACATTTTTAAGATGTGGTGAAATTTTTCCTCGAGGTCTTTTAACTTTGAAAGTGAATCTTCTGTGAGGGCCCACCGTGGTGGAGACCCAGGCCACCTTCACAATCTGTTCTATAAACACACAAGGCTCAGACTAAATAGTGATGCTTTTTAGCAGGATAGTCCAGATTCATTCTGTAAGAACACTGAAAAAAGTCATAAAGTGTCAAAAGAAACAAGTTTGAGTCTTCCCATTTCTCATCCACATTTATACCTAGTACTAAACAAACACAAAACTGATTTGAAAAGATGGTATATCTGTCTATGTATGATTATACATTCCCATATATTTACTAATTCCAAAGCAAATGCACTTCAAAAAAAATCACCCTAAGAGAATCACATAAGAATTTTAAAAACAATTAGAAATAGAATTTTTTAAATAATTATCTAAACAAAGAAATTCCTTAAAAGCTATGGCAGATCATTCAAAGATCTTCCCTCCAAAGTTTAGTAAATGAGAATGTGGCTGTTTTCCCACACCAAGAACACCTGGCATTTAAAAGTCATTTAAACTAAAATCTTTGAGCAATTCCTTGTTTATTTTTGTAAAGTTAATTTCTTTAAATTATTTCCAGTAGGAGTTTCCTCAGGCTGCCATTAGAGGGCATGAAAGAATAGTGTGCAGACCAAAATCACATAGCCCCCAAAATTAACCCTGAAGGAAAGAGCTATTGTTTATTTGGGGGTTTAAAAGAAGAATTTACAAAATAATAATGATAATAATAATATGGGTAGAAATAATTTGTATGTAAGAAGTTTTGATGGGAGCAGTCGTCAGCAAGGAAATTAAGGTGCTGGTAGTTATTTTATCTATAAAGGACAAAAGCAAATAATTAAAGTTTTAAAAAGTGTAGTTTGATCATCTCAAAATTATCCTTGTCCAGTAGCAATCACTGGCATACATGATAAAAAAAAAGAGAAAGAGAGAAAAAAAGGCAAGGTTGGTGGAGATCAGGAAGGGAGAAACACATAGAATAAGAAAAGTAAAATGTGGGCCGGCCCGGTGGCGCACTGCTACAGTGTGCTGCTTGGGAGCGCAG
>NW_007738499.1:22572-25546 GCF_000696425.1 Galeopterus variegatus | reverse complement strand
AGCCTGCCCCCACCTAGCCCGCCTCTCTCTGGTTTTCCTACACAACTTTCTTCTTACCCAGGGGCAAGGACAACAAAAACTCAGTCAAAGAAAAATTGAATCTCAAACACAAGAAAAGAATCCAAATCTTCCCATTCTTTAAATCACCTGATGTTTTAAAGGGTTTTAAATGTATGCTTCATTCTTAAATACCATGCTCAGATCTTGCAAAATAAGTAAATCCATATCCAATTAAGAACTTAATTATTTTACTGCTCAAATAAATGTTAATAAAGCTGGTACCAACCTAGTCAATGTATTTTTAAATCATAGGAAAAATGTACAGCTTAGATTTCAGGTAAATATAAAACCCTTCCTTATATAGGATTCCTCCTTTGTAGCAATCTCTCTTATCTTTATTGAATTCCAGGATAAATTTATGATATCAATTCCTTTCTTTAATTTACAAAACAGTAAAGTCCCAAGATCACCTTCAAACAGAAGGAACACAGCTTCAATATGTTTCTATCACACTACGAAGACTGTAAAGACTCCCTACAGGGCTCTTTGACTTAAATCCTATAAATTTCCTGCTTAAATTTTCAAACAGGGGAAACCAGGGATATATATGAGAACATAAACCCACCTTTTGGTGATGGTTCTGTACTGGTCTGTATTGATGAGGGGTATTAAAGAGGTCATTAAGGAATTGGAATTATACTGAACAGGATCTCAGACTCCACAATCTATTTGTAAACAGACCTCTGGAAAGTGCTCAGAAACAGATGGGAAAAATATTTTCAACTCTCTGGGATGGAGGAAGGCACCTAGCAAGGAATCTACCCCATAGGACCCATTCTGACTGACCGACAAATGTATCTAACAAAGTTTAACAGAAACAAATAAAATAGGCAGCAAACACATATGCTAGAGACACATCTCATTACTTATTTTAATTGTTTTGTTTTCATTTCCTACTTCATTTATTATGCAGATAAAATTATATCAAACTTAAAAAATAAATACACTTTGCAATCCCTGACACCTCAAATGGCTTTCCATGATTATGCTTTTGGAGGTAGCTTTTTTCCTTTCACCCAAAATTTCTTCCTCTTTTTTAGCTTTTGCCAGATTGAAATATTCTCTTTCAATTATATTAATACCGATAACATGATGGCACACATCTCACACTTCTAATTCACCGACTTTTATTATGTTTTTTTCTCTGAGCTCATGTCATCTCCCCAAGAAAGAGTAAACTCCTTAACAGCCTTTAACATATTGCTTTGCATCTCTAAGATCTTTTTTTTTTTTTTCCTTTTTGTCTTTTTTCGTGTCCAGCAACGGATCGCAACCCTCAGTGTTGCGCCCGTACCGGACCGGGACCGGCAACGGGATCGCAAACCTCGGTCGGCCAAGGCGGATGTACGGTACGTCAGGCCTGCACCTCGCTCAGCCAGTGAGCGGGAACCGGTCTGTATGTGGGATCCGAACCTTCGCCGCCTGCTACAGTGCGCCACCGGGCTGGCCCGCATCTCTAAGATCTTGTACCTAAGTAAATACTCAGTAAATGTTTGTCAATGAAATGGCTGAACACGTATGCTGCCTCTCTCCCCTTTTTGCTTATTCTGGAGTAAAGCACTAGTGAAAAACTTTTTTTCATCATAACATAACGTTAAATATTACAATAATTGTAAGCTCACAGTGGAAACATTTCAACAGACTCTAAAGTTTTAACATGAGGATTAAATATATTAAGGGCTGGTTTTTATTATTGTACTCTGGACTTTCAGGGTATTTGTATTTGAACAGAAAATTCAATTAATAAAAATGGCTAGCAAAACATATCCAGAGCCATAATTTGCTTTCTGTAGGCATGTTCTCAACCACCAAAACTTTGTTTTTCTGTAGCTTTAAAAAACATGAAGCTTTACAGCTTGGCCAGGCACAGTGCAGCCCTACAGCAGTGATTGACTGTTCAGACTGGTGATTGAGTGGATTGGATTAAACAGGTTCCCTAAAATACCTCTAAAGCTATTTGTTTAAAAAAATAAATAATAGCAATTACAGGTACACTGTCAATTATTCAGATTTTTAAATAAAATTTATTTACAATTTATTACACAGCATAAAATGTCTAACTTCCAATTCGAATATATTCCTATATATAAACACAATTATATAAAACCATTTTCAATACTGAATGCATCTAAGGGCCTATAAAAATGCCTATAGGGTATCAAAAAAGGCAACAGACTGTACTATAGGAATATTTTAGTAGGATGTCACAGTGATTTATATATCTGAATCTTAATGCTTTCAAAAATGGCAAGTGCCCTCACATTTCCTAAGGACTTTCTAGTCCCTACTGTCTTACACCTGGCTTGGTTCATGTCTATGTGGACAACAACCTGTCTCACTCACAAGGTTTTGAATCTGTAGAAACATAACTAAGAGTCAGATGTGTACTGAAAGGGAAAGTCAGATGTCCTGAGTGCTAGTCATGCCTCTAAATACCTGTGTGACCTTGGGCAAGTCACCTCATTTTTCTGGACCTCAGTATGTCAACAGAGAAATAAGAGGTTGGAGTAAATGCTGACATCCCTTCTAAAAGTATACATCCCCACTACATTCCTTATACTTTATTAGGATAATTAGAATTTGTTATCACAAAAAACAAGAAGAAAGGAATTGGGCTTTTCCACACTAACTCATCATCACTTACATTGCATTTTTTGTGTCCTTGATAAATAAATGTGTACTTACTTTAAAGCAGTTGTCAACATAACTTTTAATAACTTTTAGTTATATTTTGTCCATCTAAAATCCATCACCAAAATCTTTTAAATCAATCATGAGATTTAAAAATTCCTTCTATCACTCATTGACTTCTCATTTACAAAAATTTCCTTTTAAAATAATGAAACTACTAGGGTTTTCTTAAATGAAGAAAAGGAGAAGTAAATAAAGTATCATGTTTTAATACTATAGGAGT
>NW_007738499.1:18562-22379 GCF_000696425.1 Galeopterus variegatus | reverse complement strand
GTTTTCTTAAATGAAGAAAAGGAGAAGTAAATAAAGTATCATGTTTTAATACTATAGGAGTTTTTTAATTGAAATCCCAATTTTATACTGACTACTGCAGGTCCTAGAGTCCTGGCATCCACAGCACCAGGACCGGTAGAGAGCTGATTCTCCCGCTGGTGCTCAGTATTTTAATTGAAATCCCAATTTTATACTGACTACTGCAGGTCCGAGAGTCCTGGCATCCACAGCACCAGGACCGGTAGAGAGCTGATTCTCCCGCTGGTGCTCAGTGAATGTCAAGTCACCATAATAAAGTGCACTGTTGGTGGTGGCAGAGGAATTGTTGGGAGGGACAGGCTCCGGAAACATCTTCAAAAGGCCCTTGTGTTTACACTTTTCTACATGCTTTCTTACACACTTTATTTTTTGAAACAAATTTCAACAGTAATTTCAAGTATATTAAAATTCCAATCACTCACTACTTGATACAATAAATATGTTTAAAAATTAAGATTAAAAGTCACTTCAATAGCACGTATAATTGTATACTATTTTAACTTAAATTATAATTGATTTTCTGTGATATTATTATACACTCAATCAATATTTTTAATAGCCCCTAAAAAAATAAATAAAGTCATTTTATATCCCTAATTTGAAGACTCAGCCAAGGCTCTAAAAAGAACTTTGAGATATAACTACATTAAAATGTGTAATCCTCTGACAGCTTCAGGTACAAGTTTATTTTGAATTCAAATGAAAAATTCAATATAAAAAAGTTGTAGATCTATACTATACAATAGAAATCAGTCATTCCAGAATTAATCATCAAAATAGTCTTAACTGGATTTTTATGATAAACAATATTTATATTATTAAATGGAAAAAATTCTTTGCTTCTGTAGAAGACAATCTGTGACGACTGCTATGTAGAACTTTTATGATGGGCAAACTTCTGGATGATTGTAATAACAAATGTAAAGATCCTGTTACCTTCCTTATTTTATTTCTCTTTATTTTATAAATAATAGGTACATTTGCAATCAAGTAATGTCAGTTAGAGTAGTAGACACAGTATGTTGAAATGCAAATATTCAGAAAAGTCTACCAACACAAGGGGGAAAGGTTAACCCAGTAGTGATTTTTTCATTGACAATTCTACTATTTAACAACTTATAGGGATCTTTCTTTTCTAAATTAAATAAAAACAACTATTTGAGCTGTAACAAGGAATTTCATTTTTTTATATCCGCACTCATTTGATTCTCATGCTTTTTTAACACCGGCTAACTACAGTGAAAAAAATCACTTCTAATAAATTATTTTGATTGTCTAGTTCCCAGTAAAGCACACAACAGGTGCCAATCCAATGGTTATTTGGGAAAGACCCTAAGGTGGTGATATTCTAAAGAAAATGCTTATCATAAGATTGGAAAAAATCTCTTGAGGAGAGCACATCGAAGGAACTAAAGAGCGAGGGGACCAAGGAAGCAGGTGTTATCTGGAAAAATGGCAAAATTTGCATTGAGCTAAAATATTATATAACTCCAAAAGAATAAAAATCATAACAATTTGTCAAAGAAATACAGAACAAATTTAATGCAGCTCTTTTCTATAACATTCATAGATGGTAACAGAGAAAGATAATTATGCATTCTTCCCAAAACAATGTATATCAAAGGCTAGAGTGATTACAGGTTATTCTATTTCTATTATACCTTTTGTCCTTGAGAAAGAGGATTCTCAGTATGGAAATAGGGAATAAAATATAGAGGATATTGTGCAACAGAAATCAGTAGTTCTGAATTAGATAGGAAATACCAACATGAATTCAAATGGAGAACTATAGAATATGTGTGTGTGTGTGTTTGTGTGTGTAAAATATCCTAGCTCTCTCAACTGAAGAAACTTAGAAACAGTGACTAAGTTTTCATAGCACCCAAATAATGATCTTAAAATACCATTTCTTACCAAGATAAACCAGGGCTTCTCAGAGAAATAGCTGGTTTCAGGTCTCAGGAAGAAAATGTACAAGATGCTGCAATAAAACATTGAGTTTTCAGAAGGAGTGAACAGATCTATAGTTCTAAGAGGTGGGAAAGGGAGAGGTGGGGGTGGGTAGGGAGTAATTGGGTAAGGAACACAAAAAGATAATTACGATTTGTAGTGATGAATAGGCTAATAATATTGATTTGACCATCACATACTATACAAAAATACTGATAGTCTACTGTGCACCCCATAAATACGTATAATCAGTTATGTTTCAATTAATAAATAAATAAATAACCTGGGAGATTGCTGTATTAAATAAAAAAGAAACAATCAAAGACTACTAGGATCATTTCAAAAGGACTCAGGTACCAACTTGAAGAGACTCTCACTGGTCAATGATACAACAATGTGAGCTTCAAAAAATAATAATAATTTTAATTAAAATAAAAATGTTTTAATCCATGTGTTTATAGTGATTTACAAAAAATACTAAGTCATCTTCTGAGGATAATAGGGAGCCAACTCATCTTGAAAATTGATAACTAAAAGGAAAGAATCTAGCACTTAGCCTGACTTTCCTGGATAAACAGTTCTACCGGGTAACAAAATATACAAGGGGAAGTATCTACTTAATCTACTTAATACTTAAAAAAGAAATGATAGAACTGGAGTACAATCATTTACAACTCTCAGTGAATTAGTAGACCCGGGCACCAAGCACCAATAGCAGCTAACCTCAGAAAATAAGAGGAAAACAACACTAAATGTGTCCTTATGGAAGAAAATACAAAATGATCAAATTTGAGTCTGATCAAGCCTCTGGATCCAGCTGCAGAGGTTCAGGGAATATGAAGAGCAGAAGACGTGTTGAGTTACAGTCAACATTCCCCAGATTCTTCAACAAATAAATTGAGAAAAAAAGAAATGATGAAGGGCTAACCTGTAGATTAAAAGAGACATAAAAGACTTAATTTTTTAATTGGTCAAGCTTAAACCACAGTGTCTAGGATGCACACGTGTCATAAAACTATAGCAAGTGAAGATTGTAATAATAAGGGGATTATGATCAAGAGTGGGCAACTGAAGAGCTTTCTCTTTTACTTTTTTTTTTTTTTTTTCAAATGAGGAGCTTCTGAGGTAAGTGACATATAGTTCTATTTCACGACCCAGGTTAAAAAGATATAGGCTTTAAAACAATCCATGAAGCCATACATTTGTGTGTTTTCTGTATCTGCTTTATTTATAGTAAAAGGGTTTTAAGAAGAGGTTTGATGGGATAATTTGAAACTAATATTATAGTGTAATGATATGATACAAAAAAATCAGAAACGAAATGGAAAAGTTCTACGTCTCTTAGAAGAAAATAATTGATCATGATGCAAAAGGTAAAATAAAGTCCAAAATTCTTTTGTGTGTTTAATGTATAGCTTATGTATGAAATAAGTGGCAACCAAAAAATCCAATGCTGATATAAAGAAAAGAAAATAATTGATCATGATGCAAAAGGTAAAATAAAGTCCAAAATTCTTTTGTGTTTTTAATGTATAGCTTATGTATGAAATAAGTGGCAACCAAAAAATCCAATGCTGATATAAAGACTGGTTAGCCAAAATCATTTAACAAGAATGTTGTGCTCATTGTGTACTTGGGAGCTCTTTCCAGATTATATGAGGCTGTTAATGCTTTTTTACTACTTACTAAACTAAATGATCAGCCTGCAAATAGAATATGGGCTGTTTAAAATATCTTAATAGTTTTGTATGGATTAAGAAGGAAAGAAAGCACTTTAACATTTGAAAAGCAAAATGCATACATAGATTAATCTTTAAGAAGTTTTTTT
>NW_007738499.1:7660-18034 GCF_000696425.1 Galeopterus variegatus | reverse complement strand
AAGCACTTTAACATTTGAAAAGCAAAATGCATACATAGATTAATCTTTAAGAAGTTTTTTTATTTTTTGAGTTAAGCATAATTTGTTAAATCACATACCAGAGACTATATGACTAAAATAGAGAACCCCCCCAAAAAATATCTTGTAAGCTAAGCATTGATAGGCATTAGTTATTTTATTTTGTTGGTACAAACACTGCTTAAAACACACACACGCACACACACGCACACATACACACAAGCCTTTTAAAAATGTTTTTTTTTAAATAGTACCATTACAAGCATAGTTATATGAAATACTTATAATTATTTAAAGTAGTTAAGAGATTTTAAAAATATTATATTGTTCAAATTTAACACATGCTAATACCTGTAACAAAAAGGCATATTACATTTCTAGGCTCTAAAAAAAATCAGTTTTCTGAACTTGACTTCATAAAGAATCTAAGTATTTCAAGCTTTCTATTGATATAAACTACATAAGCAATGTTTTATTTTTTTATAGAAAAATAACTGATATTTATGGGATACAGAGTTGAATATCAAATACCTGTGTACAATGTGTGACGGTCAAATCAGGATAATTAGCATGTTCATCATTACAAAATATAATCATTCTTTGTGTTCATTAACCAATTTGTCACTAGCCCCTCGCCCACTTCCCCTTTCCCACCCAAAGTAACCACAGTTAGGTTCTCTCCTTCTGCAAGCTCAACACATTATTGTGATCCTTCCTTCGTTCGTTCGTTCGTTCATTCGTTCATTCCTTCCTTCCTTTGTTCCTTTGTTCCTTCCTTCCTTCCTTTTCTTTCCTACTTGTGAGTGAAAAGATGCGGTATTTCTCTTTCTGTCCCTGACTTGTTTTGCTGAACATAATCTTCTCCAAGATCATCCATGTAGCTGCCAGTGTCAGAATTTCATTATTTTTTATGGTAGAGTAGTATTCCATGGTGTAGATATATACGACATTTTCCTTATCCAGTCATACATTAATGACCATTTAGGTTGGTTCCATATCTTGGCTATTGTAAATACAGCTGTGATAAACATGGAAGTGCAGGCATCTCTTCAACAAGATGATCTCCATTCTTCTGGGTATATACCCAGAAGTGGGATGGCTGGATCATATGGCAGTTCTATCTGTAGTTGTTTGAGAAACTTCCATTCTCTTTTCCATAATGGTTGTACTATTTTATAGTCCCATCAATATAACTAACTGTTCCTCTTTCTCCACATCCTCATCAGCATTTATTATTCTTTGTCTTTTTGATAATAGCCAGTCTAACTGTGGTGAGATTATATCTCAATGACGTTTTGATTTGCAGTTGCCTGATGCTTAGTAATGTCAAGCATTTTTTCATATGCTCATTGGCCATTCATATGTCTTCTTTTTAGAAATGTCTATTCAGCTCCTTTGCCCATTTTTTGATTAAAATGTTTGGTTTTTTGCAGTTAAGTTGTTTGAGTTCCTTGTATATTCCGGATATTAATCCCTTGTTGGATGTATAGTTTGCAAATATTTCCTCCCATTCTGTAGGTTGTCTTTTCACTGTTGATTGTTTCCTTTGCTGTGCAGAAGCTTTTTAGTTTGACATAATCCAATTTGTTTATTTTTCCTTTTGTGGCCTGTGTTTTTGAGGTCTTCCTAAATTCTTTGCCAAATTCTACTTCCTGAAGTGTTTGCCCTATGTTTCTTTTAGGAGTTTTATAGTTTCAGGTCTTATATTTAAGACTTTAATCCATCTGAGTTGATTTTGATATATAGTGAGATATATGGGTCTAATTTCATTATTCTACACACAGATATACATTTTCCCGGCACCATTTGCTGAAGAGGCTGTCCTTTCCAGTGTATGTTTTTGGTGCTGTTGTTGAAGATCAGTTGGCTATAAGTATGTGAGTTGATTTATGGGTTCTCTATTCTGTTCCATTGATCTGAGTGTCTGCTTTTAAGCCAGTACCATGCTGTTTGGGTTACTATAGCTTTGTGGTATAATTTGAAGTCAGGTAATGTTATGCCTCTGGCTTTATTTACTTATATTTGTTCATGATTGCTTTGGATATTCAAGATCTTCTGCTGTTCCATATGAATTTTAGGAATTTGTTTTTGTATTTCATTTGAAACCACAATCATAGCAACATTTGGCAAACACATATATAAAACTTACCTCACAGATAAAACAGACAGGCAACTTTAAGCCCTTCGGGCTTTTCTAGATAAGAGACCCAATGGTGAAAAACTAGTTTTAAACAAATTACAATCATATAAAATTTATGAAGCTTAAACTATTATTGGTTTTCTTTAAATCCCAAATTGTGTGTGTGTGTGTCTATGTGTACATCATTTGGGACACATATTGCTTTAAGAGTATTTCAAGGTGATTCTTTAATCTTTTCTGAGGACTTTGACATCATACATTCCAGGACTTTAACAATTTAAGTTTAAAAGAGATCATTAGTTATTTTGTATTTCACTAAAACCACATTTCAGGTCTTTTTTGAACTCACATCTGTTACAAAAGCTTCTTGTCATCTCTCTACATACTTTTATATTTCCTCACCTTATCTGTTAATCTAATGCTTTTCCAATTGTTTTTGGCCATTTCCCTGCCCAAGAACCTAAATTATTCAGTCTGAATTTCACACATGGATTTAATATACATCCAAGTGTTGTAGGCACTGACAAAAAGATGAAAAGATTAATTAGACATAGGCCTAATTCAAATGGTAACAAATAATAATATAGCAATGGCAATACCATATGGTGAGTACTCTGATTCTTCCAAGAGTGACACTTTAGAATGTGAAATATAAGTGCCTAGTCCATATTTGGGGTGTGTGTGATATGCTGATAAGGGTAAAGGCAAGTCGAGGGAGGCTTCCTAAAGAAAGTGATAAAGATCAGACTGGGGAAGGCCTTGTACACTAAGAAATCATCATTTTAGAAAAGCCCAAGACTAGATGGCTTTACTATTGAGTTCTAACAACATTTATAGAGAAACTAAAACCAACTCTCTCCAAACTTTTCAAAAAAATTGAAGAGGCCATTCTCCCAAATTCATTCTACAAGGCCTGCATCACCCTGATTCCAAAACCAGATGAAGATACAACAAAAAAAAAAAAAAGAAAGGAAAGAAAACTATATGCCAATATCTTTGATGAACATTGATGTAAAAATCCTCAATAAAATAATACCAAATACAACACAGCAACACATCAAAAAAATTATACATCATTATCAAGTGGGATTCATCCTAGCAATGCAAGGGCTATGCAACATAAGCAAGTCAATAACTGTGATACACCACATCCACAGAACCAATGACAAAACCCATGTGATTATCTCCATAGATGCTGAAAAAGAATTTGACAAAATTCAACATCCCTTCATGATAAAGACTCTCAGCAAATTAGGTATAGGAAAGTATCTCAACACAATAAAAGCCATGTACGACAAACACACTGTCAATAACTTCCTGAGTGGGGAAAAGCTTTCCCATAAGAACAGAAACAAGACAAGGATGCCCACTCTCACAACTCCATTTTAACATAGTATTGGAAGTACTGGCCAGAGCAATAATGTAAAAGAAGTAAATAAAGGGCATCCAAATTGGAAAAGACAGAGTCAAATTGTCCCTCTTTGCAGATGACATGATGCTATATATAGAAAAGCCTAAAGACACTACAAAAAAGTTCTCAGAGTTGATAAACAATTTCAGAAAAGTTGCAGGATACAAAATCAACACAGAAAAATCAGTGGCCTTTTTATACTCCAACAATGAACTAGCAGATAAAGAAATGAAGAAAGCTAACTCAGTTGTAATAGTCACCAAAAAAAAAAAATACCTAGGAATAAATTTAACCAAGGAGTTGAAAGATCTCTACAATGAGAACCACCGTTGAAAGAAATTAAAGAGGACACAAGAAGATGGAAAGACATCCCATGCTCTTGGATTGAAAGAAGTAGCATAGTGAAAGTGTCCATACTACCCAAAGCGATCTACAGATTTAATGCAATCCCCATCAAAATATCAATGACATTCTTCACAGAAATAGAAAAAACAATCCTAACATTCATATGGAATAAAAAGGACCAAAACAGCCACAGCAATCCTGAGCAAAAATAAATACATAAATAAAGCTGGAGGCATAACACTACTTGACCTCAAATTATACTACAATGCTAT
Organism: Galeopterus variegatus; assembly: GCF_000696425.1. Classification (NCBI taxonomy): domain Eukaryota; kingdom Metazoa; phylum Chordata; class Mammalia; order Dermoptera; family Cynocephalidae; genus Galeopterus; species Galeopterus variegatus. The sequence continues at coordinate 13,848 of NW_007738499.1, read as the reverse complement.
AGTAAACAAAACAGCATGGTACTGACAGAAAAACACATGGACAAATGGGACAGAATAGATAACCCAGAAATTGATCCACAGACTTATAGCCAACTGATCTTCAACAAAGGCACCAAGAACACACACTGGGGAAAAGACTACTTCTTCAGTAAATGGTGCCAGGAAAACTGGACATCCATATGTAGAGGAATAAAACTAGACCCATACATCTCACTATATACCAAAATCAACTCAAAATGGATTAAAGACCTAAATATAAGACCTGAAACTATAAAAGTCCTAAAAGAAAACATAGGAGAAAAACTTCAGTAAGTAGGACTGGGCAAAGACTTTATGAATAATACCCCAAAGTATAGGCAACAAAAGGAAAAATAAACAAATGGGATCATATCAAACTAAAAAGCTTACTCACAGCAAAAAACAAAAACAAATGAACAAAAAAATCAATTAACAAAGTGTAAAGAAAACCTAGAGTGGGAGAAAATATTTGAAAATTATACCTCCACAAAGGATTAATATCCAGAATACACAGGGAACTCAGACAACTTCACTGTAAAAAAACTAATAACCAGATTTAAAAATGGGCAAAGGAACTGAATAAGCGTTTCTCATTGGACGATATACAAATGGCCAACAAACACATGAAAAAATGCTCAACATCACTATTCATCAGGCAAATGCAAATCAAAACCACATTGAGATATCACCTCACCCCAGTTAGACTGGCCATTATCAAAAAGACAGAGAATAACAAATGCTGGTGAGGATCTGGAGAAAGTGGAACACTCCTACAGTCTTGGAGGGACTGTAAATTGGTGCAGCCTTTATGGGACAAAGTGGTGATTTCTCAAACAACTACATATAGAACTACCATACAACAGCAATTCCACTGCTGGGTATATACCCAAAGGAATGGAAATTATTATTTTGAAGGGATACCTGCACCCCCCATTTATTGCAGCTCCATTTAAAATAGTCAAGAGTTGGATCCAACCTAAATGTCCATCAGTGGATGACTAGGTAAAAAAAAAATGTAATATATATACACACACACATATATTTATATATATATACACACACACACACACACACACACACACACACACACAATGGAATATGATTCTACCATCAAAAAGAATGAAATACTGCATTTGCAGCAACATGGATGAACTTAGAGAAAATCATGTTAAGGGAAATAAGCTAGGTACAGAGAGAGAAATACCGTCATGTCCTCACTCATAAGTAGGAGCTAAAATATAAACAAATTTTTTAAAAAGAAAGAAAAATACAACAATCACAATACTATATTGAACCTTCAAAAAAGGAGATCAGAACTGAGGTTACCAGAGGGNCATTTAAAATAGTCAAGAGTTGGATCCAACCTAAATGTCCATCAGTGGATGACTAGGTAAAAAAAAAATGTAATACACACACACACACACACACACACACACACACACGCAATGGAATATGATTCTACCATCAAAAAGAATGAAATACTGCATTTGCAGCAACATGGATGAACTTAGAGAAAATCATGTTAAGGGAAATAAGCTAGGTACAGAGAGAGAAATACCGTCATTTCCTCACTCATAAGTAGGAGCTAAAATATAAACAAAATTTTTAAAAAGAAAGAAAAATACAACAATCACAATACTATATTGAACCTTCAAAACAAGAGATCAGAACTGAGGTTACCAGAGGGAAGGAGGAGGGTGACACGGGTAAAGGAGGAATTGGTAAAGGGCTACAAAAAAGATTACATTGTATACTGTCGAACATACTAATTATCCCGATTTGAGCATCACATAGAGCACGCCGGTAATGAAATTCAACTCAGTATCCCACATATATGTCTAATCAACTACGTTATAATAAAAAAGAAAGAATCATCACTTTATTCTGAAGGTTTGAGGAGATCACTGAAAGGTTTTTAAATGAGGTAGTGGGATGCAATTCATGATTTGGAAAGATCACTAAAGCTGCAATGTGGTCAATGGACTGAAGAAGATCAAGACTGGAGACAGGAAGACCAGGAAAGTGGCTAATACTGTAATTTAAAGGAGATGTTGTGAGGGCTAAACAAAAAAGAGAAAAGAGTCAAAAGATGTTTAAATAATCGAATTTGGTTGCAGAGTAAGCACGGAGATAAGAGAGTGCCCAAGTTTCAACAATGTGTGAGGTAAGGATATGGGTCACAGAGACAGTGAATAAAGGAGGGAAAGCAGGTTAGAAAGACCATATGCTCAGTTTGGAGAACATCAAATTTGAGGAGACTATGAAACAGTTAAAGGGAATGTTCAGTGGGAGACTCTTCTCTCCTCTCTGTATCTGTCTCCATCTCTGTCTCTCTTTCTCTGTCTTTTGGTTATAGAAAATAGATTTGAGAATCATGCATATATAGTACCTGAAACCATAAGGTTAAAAACACTATTACTTAAAATGGTAAAAGTGGAGTCCAAAAGGTATAGTAAGAGTAGTGGGAACATTGATGAGCAAACTAAGAGAATACAGTATCATATAATCTCAGAGAACTGAGTTTATAAGAGTAATGAGTGACCAACTGAGAAGTATATTATCGACTCTTTCAAGGAGAGAAACAGATCAGCAACTGAAGGGAGACTAGTAACTGTGTCTAAGAAAGATATTTTTAAGCATTAACTATGGAGAGTCAGAGAGGGAGGAAGAGATTAAATAAATAGGAGAAAGGAAGGTAATGATTAACTAAAGTTTCTGATTAGTTAGGAGGAGATGGGATCCATAGCAGGTGTTGAAGAAATATCCTTGTAGGCTTATCTCTTTCATTAAAAATGCATAAAGGAGGTAAAAATGAACATACATACCAATATGGCGATGATGCCTTCTTCCTCCCAAATCACCCTCACCAGGAATGGGAATAAATTAAAAGGTATGAATTTAGAAAAAGAAAAAAGAAAAAAGTCACATCTGCTGACATCTGTGTGCTTTAAAGTGAGAAAATTAACCCTCAGAGAAAGCTGTAAATTTGCCAACAAATTAAATGAACTCATTCATGTAAATGGGTGAAAACTGTGTGAAAAATTTTGGTGTCTTTAATTATGGTCACTCTATTAAATAACTAAGCTATACTTAAAAATACTAATTAATAGGATAGTCTCTTTAAAGAACCAGGTTACGCAGTCAGTGTATGACATAACAAAAGATGCCAAGCAAGACTGAAGAGGACCACTGACGAGAACTGGAAGAGATAAAGAAATGAGCGTGGCACAGGGAGTTAGAAAATAGCTTTGATATCTAGTCAAGAGACGTAGGGAGCAACTGTGAGCTGTGAAGTAAGAAGAAAACAGGGAAACATTCTCAAGCAGAAATAGGCAGACAGCTCGGAGTCTTTCTCAACATCTAACACTCTTCACACCCTGGATGAATTCTGGGGCTTAAAGAGAGAGGCTGAATGATGTTTCAGGGATTGTAAATAGAGTGTAATCCCATGACTCCAGTTTTGGACATAAATTTTTCATGCCAGGGTCAGGGAAGCACCCTATTTATAGAGAGGCCTATGCTTGGGCTCTGACATTACCCTATCGGTTTACTCATATATTCTACAGCAAAGCTGTCTGGAGCTTTCTACCAGTAGAAGACAAGAGGTGATTCCTAACTGGGACTGACTAAGGATAATCTGTGCTCCCCAGCCCTACATTTAAGTTTCTTTCTTAAAAAGTATCTGGGTGACTTCTCTCCCTCTAACACATAAAAACTGAGACATTTGGAATAATCTAAAATTGGTTGGCTACAATTTACAACGTACATGAAGTAGATACCAGCACAGACAGAGAGTTCAATTTTAAAATGGCCACAATGCACCTTTTCTTGGAAGATTGTTTGGTCTTATTTCAATATTTAATTAAATAGGATAGACTTTCAATTCTACTCAAGATGCAGTAAACACACTCTATCCTGTCTCTTCCACTGAAGTAGTTACAAGATCTGAATGGAATGCATGGAATATGTATTTTAGAACTGTGAAATGCAAATAGAACCAGGCATATTGGTGGAGAAGAACAAAATTAGAAGTAGCTTCAAACTGGCAGTGAATTTACCTTATTCTTCCCTTCTGGCATCCACCAGTCTGAACTCAACATAATCTGAAACATGAAGTGGATGCTGGCACAGACAGACAGTTCTAAAAGAAGCTCTCTAATTCTAGTGTAAAGAGGGAAAAAGGAGTCCCTTAAAGCTCAAAGACGATGGGGAAAATTCCCCATATTTTGTTTACTGTTTTCTGTTTTCTCCCATTCTCTTACACCTAAGAAGTGATGACAGTGACAGTGGTGCAAACCTGCAGCAGCTTAAAACTCTAATGGAAAGAAACTTTCTTCTATTATCTGAGGGATGCAAATAGAGAAAACTTCCTATTTTTCTTCTTTTCTATTGTTCCAAGACATGGGCACAGTCGTGGAAAGTGCACAGCAGAGTAGGTGAAATGAAGCACCAGCTTTCTAGTGAGAAGACCAAAATAAGAAGCCCTATAAAACTAGAAGGTACCAGGAGATTATGGTGGAACTTAGGAAAGGAGACTTCAAGAAGAAAGTATCCCAAAAGTTCTTGATGAATTAGGCTTACTCCTGAGCTGTGCATGTATCGATCAGATGCTATTCAGCATACAAAAAACTTTGAGAACTGAGTTAACATATAGACCATTACCCAGGTCTGAGATTGACTAATGAGTGACACATATGAAGACCAAATCCAAATAATACTTCAAAGTCTTTAAAAATAGTACTTACAGTGAAGCCACAGTTCACAAAGCCTGGGTAGAATTTGTGCCTCACACTGAACCAACTCGATTAATTGCCAGCAAAACAAAATTGGCACCATATTATGCAGGATTGAAACAAGACCTAAAATTTGGTAAGAATATTCAAAATGTCCAAAATACAATAAAAAATTACTTGGCATACAAAAAAACAGGTAAATCTCAACTTGCTTGATAAAAGTCAATCAACAATCATCAACAACAGAGATGAGAAAGATATTGTAATAATCTAAATAACATTTTAAATAAGCTATTATAACAATACTCCAGGAAGTGAGGCTAAGCACTCTTCAAACAAATGAAAGACAGAAAGTCTCAGCAAAGAATTAGAAGATCTAATAAAATAACAATGGTAACTTTTAGAACTGAAAAATACAGTAACTTACGTAAAACAGCCACTTTAATGGGCTCAATAGTAAATGGATATAACAGAGGAGAGAGAAAGTGAATTTTTAAAACAGATCAACAGAAAGTATTTTATATGAGCAGCACAGAGAAAGGACTTGAAGAAAGGAAATGGGTCTCAGAGACTGTGAAACCTGACCAATAAGTAAAACATTTGTGTCATTGAAGTCCCAGAAGGATACAAGAAAAAGTACAATGCAGAAGAAATATGTGTAGAAATAACGATGGAAACTTCCTAAATTTACAAAATTATAAGCTACATATTCAGGAACATTAGTATATCTTAACTGAATAAACCCCCAAAACAAATACTTGCCCATACACATCACACTTAAACTTCTGAAAAACTAAAGGCAAAGTAAAAATCTTGAAAGCAACCAAAGGGAAATACAGATTAATGATATTAATTATCATTAATATCAGGGAAATACAGATGTGAGTGGCTTGTTCACTTCAGAAATGGTGGTGATCTAAAGAAAGTGAAGCAATGTTTTTAAAGTGCTGATAATAAAAGAACTGTCAACCCAGAATTCTATATCCTGCACAATTATCCTTCAGGAAAAATGGAAAACAAAGGAAAACTAAGAGTTTTTGTCATCAGACCTAATCTAAAAGGACTGCTAAAGGAAAGTTTTCAGTTATAAGGGAAATAATACCAAAAGGAATCTGTAACATCAATAATGAAGTAAAGTATCTTCCAAGGAAGTATTTTTTACCTTTATAGGACAGGGTGTGAGCTTTACATTACAAAATGCAGTTATATTGGGTCCTTTTAAGTGACGTAGCTTTCCTTCCCTCCAGATCCATTCTTTATCCATTTCTACCATGTTCTGGGTTCCAGAAGCTTCCCTGTATTGACTGCTTGGGCTTCCCAATAGTTTCTCCAGTAGAGAGCCCAACAGGAAATAAAAAGAAAGGAAGAAAATAAGAACAGAGAGAGAGAGAGAAAGAATATTCTCTCTCATTCCCCTGCTCCCTTCCTGTGGGGTTG
>NW_007738499.1:5450-6463 GCF_000696425.1 Galeopterus variegatus | reverse complement strand
GAAAGCAGAGTGGATAGATTAATATCAGATAAAGTACACCTTGTAACAAAGAAAATTACCAAGAATAAGGGTGCGCATTACGAAATGACGAGTCAATTCACCAAGAAGATATAATAAAATACTAGAAGTGAATGCATATGAAAACACAGCTTCAAAATATTTGAGGTAAAACTGTCAGAACTAAAATGAGATTAATACGCAATTATAGTTGGGGACTTCAAGACTCTCTTGTCAGTTACTGACAAAATTAGCAAGAATATATAAGAACTAAACACCATCAACCAACCAGATCCAAATGGTATTTATAAAACAACCCACCCATCAATATCAGAATAAACATTTGTTTGAAGTGTACATGGAATACTTACCAAGACAGATCATATCTTAGATCGTTAAACAGATCTTAATAAGTTTTCAAGAGTTTAAATCAAAGTATGCTCTCTGAACATAATGAATTAGACAAGAAATTAATAAATGGAAGATAAGATAAAAAGCTCTGAACACTTGGAAATTAAACAACGCACTTCTAAATTATCCATACATTAAAGAAGTCTGTAGAGAAATTAGAAAATATTTTAAACTGAGCAATAATAAAAATACAACACACATAAGTTTGTGGCATGCCATGAAAGCAGGCCTTAGAGGGAAATTTATAGCATCAAATGCTTGTATTAGAAAGAAGAAAGGCCTCAAATCAATAGCCTAAGCTTTCATGTTAAGAAAAAAAGAGCAAAATAAACCCAAAGCAAGCAGAGGTAAGGAAATAATAAATATAAGAACAGATATCAATAAAATTGAAAATAAAATACAATACAGAATATCGATGAAACCAAAATCTGGTTCTTTGAAAAGATGAATAAAATTGAAAACCCTCTAGCAAGACTGACAAAGGAAAAAAGGGCAAGGGAATGAATTAATATTTAAATAGTATGTTCACTAAGGAAATAATAATGCTAGTCTCTCACAGGTTTAAAATTAAAAACCCACAAGTCACCTTGGTCAAAAAAAAACAC
>NW_007738499.1:2491-4265 GCF_000696425.1 Galeopterus variegatus | reverse complement strand
AGAAGTTACCCTGACAGATCCAACCACATTGCCACAGGTGATATAATTTGATAAACTATAGGTGAGTGTGTGACTGGACTAAAGGCATGGAACCTTCAGAGCCCAAGCACAAGCTCTGCTACATGTAAGCAGTGACTTAGACCCATCATGTCTGGAGAGCATCCCTCAGAGCTTGGGAGTGGAAGTAAGCAGACGCGGAGAAGTGAACTAGCAAGACGCCAACTCCCCTGGCACTGAAGAAAACTGATGACGACACTCTCACCATGGGGTAAACCCGTGGGATTCTTGAACAATTTAAAAGTGGAGTAAAAGTGTGAAGAGTCAGTGTACTCACTGTTAATAGTAGATCAATTGAGTGAAAAAATAAAGAGAAGTGGCATATTTATATACAAGACCTTACGTAATTTGGTTTCCACTGTCTTTCTGAACATATACTACGGTAATAACTGCTCACTCTGTTTCAGCCACACCAGCCTTCCTGCCATCCCTCAAACACAAGGGGCATAGTTTGACAAAACATAAGCCTTTGCACTTGTCTTTCCTTTTGCCAGGAAAGTTTTCTCCCCAGGAATCTTTATGGCTCTTCCTCTCACCTCCTCCAGAGTTTCCTCAAATTCATCTTTTCTTGGTAATCTAATATAAACTTGTAAATGTTACCTTCCATTTCACACATTCCCCATCTCCCTACTCTGATTTATTTTTCTCTTTACATTCACCCCCTTCTAGAACAAGATATATTTCACTTGCAGTTTTTGTGTGTGTGTATGTGTGTGTGTGTGTGTGTGTGTCTCCCACCACTAGAATATAAGCTCCTCGAGGGCATTAACATTTCCGTGTTGTTTTTTTTTATCACTGCTGTATCCTCAACATGAAGTTTGCAGAGGGCTTCTACCAAACACTAAAATTTAACTATTATCCTATCTACTAAATATGTGTTTACTACCTTCCTAGAAATATTAGTGACTTTAGAATGTTTGGGCCCCTAAGGTTTTTGGTTTTCTATATGTAAAGCATTTTAAATCTAAGACCTATACATTAACTCATTTAAGACACAGAATAACCCTACGAGATAGGTACAATTTTTAACCCCGTTTTATATTTGAAAATGTAACATACAGAGAAGTTAAATTCTTTGCCCCCCAGATCAGACATCTAGTGAGGATTAGGCTTGAAAACCAGCGAGCCAGAGTCTGTGTTCTTAGTCAACATGCTGCAGTTTTCAAACAGATGCGGGTAATCTAAAATAAATTCCTGTGAACGCTTTTATCTTCTTATGAGAATTTTCTGATCAACTTGGCTATGAGGTAGAGTTCTAATATTAAATAAGACTTGGCAATATATTAGACCTAGATGTAAGGAAGTCATTCAATTAACTAGGTAGAAAAATGAGTACAAACTCAACATAACAATTCAAAGGAACAATTACTGGATGATGGTACCCTGGGGAGGGCTATTTTGTATTCAGTTTTCTTTTTCTACAAGGCAAAAAAGGCAGTCTCAAGCAACGCAGAGAATCAAGTTTTGATTTTGCTATTTTGGCCTTTTTTGTGCTATACTTATTTTACAATTTTTTGTAATATTTGTAAATACTTAAAAACTAACTTTTAATGACTGGTCAGAAACCTCTGCAAGTTTTGTAGGAAAAGTTTCACTGACTTAAACAAATTTTCTTTACATTTATTAATATTCAGTTTCTTCATTTTAATTATATATTACACTTTCCTATGAAAGTGTAACGTTTTTGGGCCGGCCCGGTGGCGCACTGCGCTAGTGC
>NW_007738499.1:0-1566 GCF_000696425.1 Galeopterus variegatus | reverse complement strand
GAAAAAAAAAAAAAAAAAAAAAAAAAAAAAAAAAAAAAGTGTAACGTTTTGTTACCAAAACCATGTGTTTTTGTCTGTTACCTTGTTCTTTATTACTTTGCCTTTCAAACAAACTAAGAAAGTTTCTTCAAACAGAACTTAAAAGAAATCATATGGGTACTTTCTTTTACCTATTCTATTTTTCCTACATTGCACATACATTTATTTGGTTTTCTCCACAATCATTCGACCCAAGCCACTGTCTTTCTCATTTTATCTCGCAATTATGTCTCTGTAGATTGAGAATTTCTCCTTTACTAAATATAAAAATAAATGACTATTATTGAATATATGTTTACTTGAAATCAACTCTTAGTACTAAAACCAATTAATTTGCACTCTTCTAGCTAGCTGCTAAACTCAAAAATTAAGAAATTTTTGAAATAAAAATACTTAAATAAAAATTACTTAAACAGGGAGACAGAAAGGGCTTATAAAGTATACTGGTTTTTAATATTTTATATCCAACATTAAGCAGGTTGCAATAAAATAATAGATGGGGCTATGGTAGAAAAAAATTGAAATAAATTGTACTATCAGGAAACTTAACTTTGATATAACTTTCATTCCAGAGGTTTTGATATTACCTCTTTAAACAAATTAAGTAGCTTGCTAATTTTAACTTGTGTGATAAGTGAAAAACATTTTGAAAGTTAAACTGAGTCAGGATTATGGAACAGGCTAGGAGCCGGCTGTCTTGTATATATGAAGATGCACCATGTATATATCTAGGAAGAGCCCTTACTTTTAGGACTTTCTTCCTTTAGAAGTGGGGATGAAATTACACTGGCCTTATGCTCATCCTACACTTTGCTCCCCGCTTTGTGTCAAAACACATGCTGTATGGGAGTGTTGACCTGGACTACAGTACACACTGAATTTATGAAATAAGACGAAGCTGATTGACCCACACAGGGCTTGATATTATGACCTTGGCCTCATTAGCACCCTGCACTCNAAAAAAAAAAAACATTATTTGGAAATCTTCTCTTGGGTTCTCAACACTCACCCAAGAATACCCATTATCCTGAGATTCAAGTATAATAAACCTTTTTGTTTTCAAGCTGGATGTCTTCTGAGACCCCTGGGAACAAAACTGGGCAAGGAGCGGATCATTTGTATAAGGAGTTCCAGAACCTGAAGGAGAAAGTCTAGGCTAGAGGCTAGTGCAGCCAGTTAAAGTTAGGTGGATTGTGCCCTGCATAAGGCAACAATTGAAATTTGTGCTGAATTGTGCTGAAATCCAGCACATGTTCACTCTGTCTTCCATGGGTTGCACACATCCAAAGCAAAAGATTTTTCCCTAATTCTCACAAGGGTGATTACCAAGCCAACAACGAAGCGCCTTTGTAAGATGCACACCAGGGTACCACAAGGCCTAGGGGAGTCCCGGCTAACCATGAGGCTCATAACTAGGGACTAAATCAAGAGGAGGTCCTGACTGGGTGCAGCTTATGACTGACACTAGAAGTTACCCTGACAGATCCAACCACATTGCCACAGGTGATATAATTTGATAAACTATAG
>NW_007738498.1:39920-43590 GCF_000696425.1 Galeopterus variegatus | reverse complement strand
CACATTCACAGGAATCTCCACTCCACGTCTTCTCTTAAACTCTACTCTCACTCTATTTTTTCACATTTGACATTGATGACCATTAAAACAAGGATCTGAATTATTACCACCAAAGATATTGTCTACCTTTACTTGAACCAGACAGTTTAATCTTCAACAAGTTCCATGAGGGAAGGGGATGGTCTACCATCATTCTAGTATGGCAAAGAAAGAGGAGAGTAACAGGAAAGTTGTGTCTATATTATTTGGACATTCATATTGTGCCAGATTTTTATTTCAGTGTGCATGTTATTTTTAATAATTAGAATGATACAAATGGGTATTAAGAAATAGCAAAAAAAAATTTTTTTGTCAAATTGGAATCAAGGATGTACGGAAATTCCCTCCATTTGAAATGCTTGTTAATTCCTGGCCTTTCTGTGATTGAATTTATATAAACAGAGAGAATTGGAGATTAAGGTAATTAATCAGAAATTTCAACTTAAAATAGCAAGTGAGAAACAAGTGACATTTCCCACAGAATTCTGGGTTTGACATCCATACAGATAATATTCATTAGTTAGATGTTTAGCTCTCTTCTTTATTTTTAAGGAAAGATTGTTCTCTAATTGTAAGTGAATATAAAGTAAAATTAAGATAGATCATACAAATATTCTGATTGATTAAAAGAATAAAACTGCCAGCTCTCCAAGAAATATGCCAGAATTCAAGAATATCTTATTGCGTTTTTTTTCTACTGTAAATAGAGGTTCAACCAACATTTTCTAATAACTCACAAATTCATCTTTTCTTGTTAGAACATGTCACCCAGCACTTTTTGATAAGATGTTCTCAGATAATAGCTGGGGCAGATTGACCAAAGGAAAGCAATTTCTTTAATCAGGAAACATAATGATTCCATCTCAAACTTTAGATAGGGCTATGGATATCAATATATTTTTTTTTTTTTTTTGTCTATTAATAGTGCTGTATCTCTAGTAGAATTGTAGACAGTACCTTCTGCAGGTCTCAATGCAACTTTATAAAAGGCCATAACAATACCTTTAGAATCAAATCCATTAGCTGTTCTACAAAGAAGCAAGTTTTCTAGTAACTTGGCCGTGACTTGAAGACAGGGACCTTGTAAACACTAAGCAGAGGGATGTGGAGAACAGAAATCTAAATTCTCTGCCTGGCCAGAGCCAGTGACCTTGCTTTCTCTCTGCTCTTGAGTCATTTTATGGGTATCAGTATCTTCACCTACAAAAGGAGAAAGTTGTCCAACATGTTCTGTGTTCCTTTCAGTTCTACAGTTCTTTGGATAATTTGCCTGGTGCCCAAGAGACTCCCTGAATGTGGCCGATATGCAGTAAATGTTTGATGATTATAAAAAAAAAAAAAAAATTGACTTCCAAATGGCTGTTGTATGGAAATACTGTGGCATCTTAACACTTTTGATTTGGGGCACAGAATCAATGTGATTAAGTCACATATGCAATGGATTTCTTGTTTACTTAGAAACAACACATTGTACCCCACAAATATGTACAATAAAAAATCAAAAAAGTAGTTTACATTTTTTGAGCACATGAAATGTCCTAAATTCTTCCCTATATTTACTCTTTAATCCTTGTAACAGCCCCATGAAATATATACTATTATTATCATTGTTCCCTTCTTGCAGGTGAGGTTGAGGCTCAGAGAAATTCATTACATTGTCTACATGCACACAGTAAGTGGTAGAGCCAAGGTTTAAACCCTGGCATTCTGGTTTTATGCTCTTAACCAACTGTGTATTATTGGTATGTTATTGTCATGATTTTAGAAAGAATTACTAAATTATTTGAAATGTATTAATATGTCCTTGTTTATTTTCAAGTTTAGTAAAGAAAAAATTGACCTTTCCATGTATTCAAACAAAATGCATCATTTACTACTTCATCAACATCCACAATTTCTATTTTTCTACCCTTTGTGGGATCAAAAGCTGAAATATCAACTTTTTAAAATTTTAATCTAATATTGCAATTCATTTTTATGATTTGCTAGCATGTATGCTAGAATGTATCAGTGCTTTCTATTTTTTGCATTTAATATGTAGGGAGTCTTCTGGTCAAGATGGCAGAATAGAAGATCCCCAGTGTCACTCTCTCCCACACATCAACCAATTGCAATGACAGCCGAGCTGGGGCAGCTAGAACTCAGGGGAAGAGGAGGAGAGACCTACGGAGTGCATGAAGGCAGGAGAAGCCATGATGAGAGAAAAAATAAACCGCTTGGACTGTATTGAGCCCTGGCCATATCCAGGCTGGAGCTGCTGAGCCCTCAGAGCAGGAGCAGGAAAAAGCTGCAGCTGTGCCCTTTGGATGAAGTTGCTTGGAGGCAGCAGGAGAGAAGAGGGCCTTGGTGGCCCACAGGCCAGGAAGACCACTAATAGGATTCCCGTAGACTCACATAGAAGTGAGGAGCCAGAACAACTGAAGAAAAGGAGCCACTCTGAGGACAGTGAGTCATCGCAAGGGACCAGTGTACAGCCAGTCCCATGGGAAGTGTTTGCAGCTCCAGTGGTGAGGAGACAGGCCCACCAGGAGAACACCAGGGCATAGCAAGGACAGCTGATCTGCACCCCTGTCAGCAAAGTACCACTCAGAAGAGTTTGGTCAGGAATATGGAATTGCATGGGGTGCTGTTTGATGAAAAGACTCAGGACTAGACCAGAGATTTGGATCTCTCCAGAGGTGGAAGTACCTATAAAGTCAACCATTAAAACCTGAGCTGTACAAAAAGCCTTCCTAAGGGAATAAGTAGAAAAGCAGCAATTTAGCTAGCCACACAGTTCCAGTACTGGTCCCCACAGAAATGCCCCCATTTTAGAAGTAAGCAAAGGACAACAAATTAGTTCCAGTGCAGAGTTTAAATGGTGGGAAGAGCAAATAATCCAACACAACTGAAAGAAAAAGCAAAGTACCCGCAACCAGAGACAAAGTTTCATATTAACCAGTAAAGGTATCATTTCACCAAAGAAGTCCCTGGAAGTCCCCTGGGATATCAAGCCAGAACGGAGGGAGGGCTGGGGGCCTCAGCAGTGCCCCCTGAGACCTGCAACCAATCCCAACGGTGGAGGATGAGGGCCTCAGCCATGTCCCCCTGATGCACAGCCAGCCCAGCAGTGACCAGAAAGCCACTGCAGGAAATGCCCTGGGCTCTGCCAAGCAGGGGCAGTGGGGAGCTTCAGGCCTTGGCCACACCCCTCTGACATGTGCCACCAGCCCAGTGACAACCACCAAGCTGCAGCAAGAAGGGCCCCAATTCCTAAGCAGGGATGGTGGGAGGTGAGGGATTTTCCACACCCCTCTGACATCTGTACCCAGCCCAGCAATGACCAAGCCACTGCTGGAAGTCCCCTGGTCTCCCCTGTGGGAATGAGGGGGGTGCCACGGGCCTCAATCCTGCCCTTCCTCTTCCCTCCTTCTTCCATCCCATTTCCTTCCCTTTTCCCCTCTCCCTCCCAACTGCTCCACAATAGCATCCTAAAATGTAAAAAATAATACTAATAAAATTTCATTTTCTTAAAAAAAAATATGTAGGGAACCGATTTCTGATGAGTTTTCATGAGCTAAGAAAAACTCTGTACTCTATGAAGTTATAAGTAGCCAATATATGTCTCTTTTCCTTCTTTCAGGAGACTTAT
>NW_007738498.1:37787-39213 GCF_000696425.1 Galeopterus variegatus | reverse complement strand
TTTTCATGAGCTAAGAAAAACTCTGTACTCTATGAAGTTATAAGTAGCCAATATATGTCTCTTTTCCTTCTTTCAGGAGACTTATTAAGAAAATAAGTAACTTTATTTAGTTCTGTTAGCATAATCTTAACCCAGAATATGTTCCATTTAGAAATGACTGAATCATCTGTTTTACTCAAGCAACTGACATGCAATCACACATTAATATAACTTCACTTCCTATTCAGTGGTCTTGGGCATCTATCCCTTTCACTCTTTTTCAAAATTTAAGTGGGACTGGCAATTATAATAATGTGTATTGTGATATAAAGCACAATGAATTGTAAATAAGTTAAGAATAATAACAAATAAAAGAAAACAAGCGAAGGAAAAAAGCAGTCAAGTACTCTATAATAGTTTCTTCTTTCAGTCAGGGAAATAACTGCTTGTTTGCAATAGAATCTAATTGTTCTAAGACCTTTTAAGGACAATTTATATTGCAAAGTGAGAACATTGAAGTTCCGTTTAAATAATGCAGCTCTTCTGGCCTGGTGAAAATAGATAAGCTTCCGGGATTCTTCTTGTGGAAAAGATAAGCCTGATGCAAAAAGAAAAAAAAAAAAATGTACATCAGTAACAGAAAATTCAGTAGCAGGAAAACACGTAGTGCCCTGGTACTTGACATGCAAGTAACTGCCATTGATTTTTGTAGTCAATTGGGCTTCAGAGGGTCACACTGATGCATGATTAGATGAGAAATTAATGATACAGGTTTTGATGAATTCTTACTGAAATTAATGTCTTAAAACATTAAAATATTTTGATTTAATCAATCTGAAACTTAAGTTATATCAATTTAGTCCTATCCAAACTCATTAAGAATGTATGTGAGATAGTTTTATAAATACTTGGTATTTTTTGTGAAACTTTCACTTTTCGGAGTTGTAAATAGCTTATCTGGACTCTAGAAGTCATATTGCTCAGTGTTCTTGTAAATAATGAAAAAGTTATTTAGGATTACTTATCAGTTAGAATGCTTTGTGACTCAAGTGACTGAAAAATAAGAAAGTTTATTGTTTTCCAGGGATGGCATCAAGGTGGGTTGGTTGAGCAGCTTAGCCTTGGCATTAAGGATCCAAGATCTTTTGCAATAACAGCTTTGCACAAAGCCTGGTTTCATTTATGATTGTGAGATGGCTGCTGTAAGTTTTTTTGTTTTTGCCCTGTGGGGGAGGCATGGGGGAGGAAGGAGAGAGAATGGCTTCCCATGTGAATAACTGAATTAAACTGGAATTATTTAGGACAGAGGAGAGCAGAGAGAAAGAAATGGTGCTGGATGATCATCAATGTCCAACACAGAAAGTGATGTAAGTAAATGAAACCTTATTACTCTGTTTTATCAATAATTTTTGTGTGTAGCATGTTCTAGTAAAGTTGAACTCCATTG
>NW_007738498.1:36163-36869 GCF_000696425.1 Galeopterus variegatus | reverse complement strand
CTTCCCTTTTGGAATTCAGTTATGGTCACTTAACACAAAGGCTCTAACTTCTTAATTATACAGCTGCAAAATGAAATTTTTAAATGGAAAGTAATTTTGTAAATTTGTGAGCTTTTATTACATTCATTTCTTAAGGAAGAGATTGCTACTTACTATCAATTTTTAGTTGGGCCATGGCTGCTCACAATAAAGACTGCTTGGCAGCCTCCTTTGTGGCTAGATGTAGACACATGATCAAGGTCTGTCCATAGGGAAATGAATGACGGTGATGTGGGCAACTTTCAGCTAATGCTTTTAAAGGGAAGATGGGATACTTTATTGGTGGTAGAAACAATAGGAAAGAAGAAGCCTTGATACCGGGTGATTTTTAAACAGAAGATCTGATGTAGTAGCCTAGATAATTGTGTCTTCAATGTATAAGCCATTTTTATTTAGGCTGAACTTACATCCTAATATGGTAAATAGCCAATATCAATAAAATATGTAGAAATAAAGTGTGATTTTTTGAGATTAGCAATTTTATTACAATCCTTCTGTGTACAATATAAGATCCATTGCTTGTTGTTGAATATTTTTAGGAAAAGAGTAGTATCATATGGAGCTTCTAACATTTTATTTTGATATTGTAGTTTTTCTACACACACAGCAGATTTAACTGTTTTGAATGAATCTACCCATTTTAAGCAATTAACATTCAATAACTTTA
>NW_007738498.1:30110-35692 GCF_000696425.1 Galeopterus variegatus | reverse complement strand
GCAGATTTAACTGTTTTGAATGAATCTACCCATTTTAAGCAATTAACATTCAATAACTTTACTTAAAATAATCAAACCATTCGTGTGTGTGTGTGTGTGTGTGTGTGTGTGTGTGTGTGTGTGTGTAAGCAGATTTAACTGTTTTGAATGAATCTACCCATTTTAAGCAATTAACATTCAATAACTTTATTTAAAATAATCAAACCATTCGTGTGTGTGTGTGTGTGTGTGTGTGTGTGTGTGTGTGTGTGTTTTGAATGAATCTACCCATTTTAAGCAATTAACATTCAATAACTTTATTTAAAATAATCAAACCATTCGTGTGTGTGTGTGTGTGTGTGTGTGTGTGTGTGTGTGTGTGTGTATAGCATACATCTCCACTGTTTACTGTCTCAAAGCATTTTAACAAGCTATTGTGCTGGCAGAATTAATTAGATCTGAAAACTGGTATAATAAAAACAATAAAAAGCTATAAGAATGCACTAAAACAGAATACCAAAATAATAGAACCTACAGTTTCTAAAGTTGTGTTTGACTGTATAAATGTTCCTTAATATCTGTATGCATCAGAATACATTGTTCATTATATTATTAAAAGAATGCAATGAAATGAAAATTGAGGCAATAGAGAATTCCGTATGCACAATTATTTTAAATTTAAAATCTTCCCCATAATGAACATAGCTAAAAACATAAAAGACAAATGATAGAGAAATTAAAAGCAATTATCAAAGGAATTCTCAGCAGAAATTTCTGATTTAAATTAAAGCCTATGATTAAAAATCTTCTGCCTCTTTGCCTTTCTCCACTTTTCCCACAATTCACTACTGCCTCAGCACCTTGTAACTTAAATTTGTTCCTTAAAGGCAATCATGCTATGTCTGATCCATTGCAGGAATGAACATGTCAACTTTATGTCTTTCTCGTTCCTGTTTCTTTAAGTCCTTATGCTTAACTTTTAAAAGAACAAAGATGGTAATACTATTAAATAGGGCCATGAAAAGTGGAATTACTTTTTACCTACACAACTCTGTTGATTTTGTATATGAAAAAGGGGACCATTTCTGATATTATTTTGATTGAAGCTAAAAATATGGTCCAGTACATTCTGGTGACCCTGAGCTAGATTACAACTATTTAGGTGTCCCAACCACAAAAATGATTATGGTGCCTCATCCCCAGATGTGATGCATTTGTTTGTTCAACCAAAAACTGTTTTCGAACATCTGCTCAGGCACTCTTCTAGGTGCTATAGACACAACAATAAATAAAATGACTTGTTCTTATTATGTTTATATTCCAGTGACTAAAATTAGTACTATGCCCTAAAACAAGTATGAAAAATTTCCACAAAACTCTGTTTTTTGATGAATCTTATTTTGCTTCCTTGGGAAATATCAAATTCTTTTTAAAAAATGTGTTCTTTTGTTGCTTCCTTGTACGTGTACTTAAATTTCATATTGGCTATTACAAACTAATACTGTTTATTTGCTCAGTATATTTTTTGGTTATTTTATAGAAGTCACAGTAATCAGTTATATTTCTTTTATAGTAATTAAAAACCCTTCGTGTAATATCTTTCTTTCCCCTTTTTGAAGAAATCATAACTTTGTAAGCTCTAATATGAACAACTTGCATAAAACCCTAGGGAAACTTGAACTGGTTTTAAAAGTTAATACCATTAATTGTGTTAGAGGGCGCTGCCGATTAATTTTGTTTGGGATTCTACATTCTTAAATCTACATGATGCCATGCATACTTTTAAGGGACATATTCTAGATTATTTTTCAATGTAAAATCTGACACATACTCATTCATATAAAAGACTATACATTAGAGTTCACTCTTGCTGTTTTACACTCTATGAGTTTTGACAAATGTGTGACATGTATCCCCCATTGTAGTGCCATACAGAATAATTTCACTGCCCAAAAAATCCTCTGGGCTTCACGAATTCATCCTTTCTTCCCCCAACACCTGGAAACCCCTAATCTTTTTACTATCTCCACGGTTTTATCTTGTCATTTAGTTTTAATCACATAGTATGTAGCCATTTCAGACTGGCTTCTTTCACTTAGCAATATGCATTTAGGTGCACTATTCTCCATGTCTTCTCATGGCTGATAGCTCATTTCTTTTTAGTGCTGAATAATATTCAATTGTCTGGATGTACCACAGCTTATTTATATATTTACCTACTAAAGGACATCTTGGTTGCTTCCTAGTTTTGGCAATTATAAGTAAAACTGCTAAAAACATCTGTGTGCAGGTTTTTGTGTGCACATCACATATGTTTTCAACTCATTTGGATAGGCACAAAGGAGTGTGATTGCTTGATTATATGGTAAGAGTGTGTTTAGTTTTGTAAGAAACTGCCAAACTCTCTTCCAATGTGTCTGTGCAATTTTTCATTCCCGCCAGCAATGAATGAAAGTTCCTGTTGCTCCTCATCCTCATCAATATTTGGTATTGTCAGTATTTTGGATTTTAGCCATTCTAATAGTGTTTAAGTTGTATCTCGTTGTTTTTACTTGCACTTCCGTAATGACATATAAACTTTAGAATCAGTTTGTTGAAATCTGCAGAATTACTTGCTGGGATTTTGTTGAGATTGTTTTTAATGTGTAGATCAGGTTGGAAAGAACTGACATCTTGACAATATTGAGGCTTGGTACCCATGAATATAAAATATCTCTTCATTATTTAGTTCTTTGATTTCTTCCAAGAGTTTTGCAATTTTTCTCATATAGGTATTGTACATATTTTGTTAGATTTATACTTAAGTATTTCATTTTGGGGGATGCTAATATAAGTAGTATTGTGTTTTTAAATCTCAAATCCCACTTGTTTACTGCTGATATCACTTATTCGTTAGATTTATACTTAAGTATTTCATTTTGGGGGATGCTAATATAAGTAGTATTGTGTTTTTTAATCTCAAATCCCACTTGTTTACTGCTGATATCACTTATTTTTTGGCTTCTTCAAACTCCATCTCCCAGTCTTCCCTAGACTTTCATTACCTTCATATTTTAAAATTTTCAGGCCAATTATTTAATAGAATGTCTCTCTATTTGGGTTTGTATGATATTTCAATATGATCAGATTCAAGTAATGCATTTTTGGCAGCTACATCTCAGAGTGATACTGTGTTCTCATGGCATTCTGTCAGGTGGCACATGGTTTTGATTTGTTCCATTACCAGTGACATTAACTTTGGTCACTTTGTACTTATCTGCAAGTTTTCTCTACTGTAATATTACTCTTTTACCCTTTCAAATAATAAGTGGGAGGGCATTTATACAGTTTCTATCCCATATCTCATTTAAACTGTCACTGGCTTATTTTATTTTATTTTTTTGATAAACCATTCAAAAACATAGTGGCTTAGAATAACTATTTTATCTTTTACAGGACTATAGGTTGAGTGGGCTAAGCCGGAGCATTCTTGCTTGGTGTTTCTCATGAGATTGATGTCAAATGACAGTTGGCCTGGAGTCATCTGCAGGCTTGTCTTAGCTGGATGTAGAAGGTGCTACCTAACATACATATGTGGAAGTTGAGTCTGGCTGTTGACTGGAAGCTCGGCTGGGGCTGCCAGACAGAGACCTCCAACCATGCACTCTTCATGTAATTTGGATATCAGATGACTAAGTTCTGAGAGAGAGCAAGAGAGAAAGAGGGGAAGAAAGGTGGGAGTTCCTTGATTGGTCCAAGTGCAGTAGTGTTTACAACTAATTATAGATTTCTTTGCTCCTTCTTCACTCCCACTACTTCTCTTGATTAGTCTAAAAAAAAAAAAAATAGAGGGAGGGAGTCCCAAAAGCATCCATTCCAATAAGCCAAGGTTACTGCAAAGTGTCATGTGACCTCGACTTGGAAGTCCCAGAATATCATTTCTAGTATGTTCTATTTGTCATGCAATGAGTTATATCCAGTTCATATCTTGATGGGAAGAATAGCATTGTGTAGAGGGAGAAAAGAACTTTAATGACTGATATTTTTCTCAACTATCTGATAAAGATGTTTCTGGGTTTCTGAGCTGGATTAATTAATGCTATGACGGCTATTTATTTATGATTTTTTAGTTCTGTTATTCATTCTATACATGTTAGTTGGTATTTATATTAGTTAGGTTGTCCAGAGAAACAGAACCCTGGATAGATAGGATAGGTAGATTGATATAGATAGGTATATGGATATGATAGATTGATTGATATAGATAAATAGATAGATATGATTTATTTTAAGGCTTTGGCTCACATGATTTGTGGAGGCTGAGAAGTCTCAAGTCCCATGATCTGCTGTCTGGAATCTGAAGGCCCAGCAAAGCCAGTGGTGTAGTTCTGAGAACCAGAGGGCAGATGTCACAGTCTAGGTCAGGAGAAGACTGATTGATGTTCCGGCTCAAGCAGTCAGTTAGAGAAACCAAATTCCCTTTTCCTTTGCCTTGTTGTTTTATTCAGGCCCTCAACGGACTGGATGATGCCAACCTACATGGGGGAGGACAATTTGCTTTACTCAGTCCACCCATTCAAATGCTAATCTCATCCAGAAACACACTCACCACCCCTTCCCACTCCCCCCCAATCTTGCCATCCCATGTTCCAATCAAGTTGACATATAAAATGAACCATCACAATATTCTATTCTTTAAAATATTCTGTGGTAAATAAAACCCTTCTCTTCTCCCTAGTTTCTTATAAACTAGTTTTTGGACTCTTGGATTTCTATTTTGTCAGTGGGTTATAATCTACTACTATAATTACTTAATTGAATGTTCACATTGTTTCATATTTGCCTACTGGGTAACCCTTCAAGCTGACTTCTGTGTCTTTGTAACACATGCCCATAATTCTCTGCATACTTACTGGGACAAAAAGATATTCCACGTTCAAGTTCTACTTTCACTGCTTCAAACTCAGAATTACCCGTCATGTATGTTGGTGCTAGGTATACTTACTACTATTGTGGTATCACCACTTTTAGGCTCTCTTAGAGAACACAGCTAAAGAACACATGCACACATACTACATAGTTATGTATATATGCACATTTAGACTCATTTACATATATATTTATTTCTGTATGTATGTATACTGAAAATTGTGAGTTCACATCACATGGATAGTACTAATTTCAATTCAACACCAATCTAGTTTTCCTCTCCTTCCATATTTATAACTCCAATCTCCCATAGTGAGAAATATGGCTATCATTGCCCTCAATATAGTTACTTAATATATTGGTCCCCCCAGTGGTATGCTGGACCCAGATTGTGCCAGCTTGAAAGAGCCAATTATGGTATATTCTGGGATTTTTCAAGGATGTTAAACCATTGGTAGCTTGAATTTAGCGCTGGTAAGAATACTTGCACATGAAAATATGCTCAGGGAGACCACTGGTTTACAACTATATCATTGAATCCTCTTCCACCTCCATCTCCCTGACTCTCTTCAGCCCCCAACTTCCTGCTCCAGGTATGTAAGAACCTTCTGTTATTGATAATTCCCCTCTTCCCCACAAGAATGTCACTTTCAGGTTCCAGCAACTCATAATGGACCACCCCAGCAACTGTGCCC
>NW_007738498.1:27015-28810 GCF_000696425.1 Galeopterus variegatus | reverse complement strand
TTTATTTCAGTACCCCTTTCAAGGATAATATTTCCTTCTGCTTC
This sequence comes from Galeopterus variegatus, assembly GCF_000696425.1. Taxonomy (NCBI): domain Eukaryota; kingdom Metazoa; phylum Chordata; class Mammalia; order Dermoptera; family Cynocephalidae; genus Galeopterus; species Galeopterus variegatus. Next base: position 28,766 of record NW_007738498.1, on the reverse strand, counting down.
TATTAAAGAAAATTGAATAATATTACTTCCCTACAGTATATTGTTTTATACAATCTACTGAAAAATTTAATGGAATTATGTGTTTAGATTATAGCCCCAAATCACAGCAATAGTGCAAATCTTATTTTCTTTTTAAATCCTCAAACCAGAGCAATAACACAAATCTTACTGGAAAGAAAATAAAACTTTTAATTAAAAAAATGATTTGCCTTTTATGTAATGTTAAATCAATAAGTATTTGTCAGAGAGAGTGCATTTGAAACATTCCATATGTATATCAGCATGATTATTTCCATATGGTTGTTGTATCCTTGATTATTCAGGGTGCTATATGTCTTGCTATTAGGCTTTGACTTCTTTTCTTTATATTTGCCTACTCACTCAGCTATGTCAGCTATTTTCAAATCCCAAACATTTTTGTAAGAAGATGAGCATAACAAGAAAAATAAAGATGAACTCCAGTCTTTCATGATTGTTAGTAGAAAAGGTCGTAGGATTTTCAGTAGAGGAATCTGAAATGTTCAAATTATATTCATATTTTGCCATCTCTGATTCATACTTCCTTTGACTCTTCTCATTAAAATATTTAATGATAATCACAGTGCTTAAGATTTGAAGATGATGAACTTGATATTGGAAGAATTAGTGGAAATAAAATATTTTTCTTTTTTAAGTTCGTGGTTCAAAAGATATGTTTCTCTATTTTTATCACTGTGTGTTATATAATTATGCAACATTTAACCGNCAATTATGGTATATTCTGGGATTTTTCAAGGATGTTAAACCATTGGTAGCTTGAATTTAGCCCTGGTAAGAATACTTGCACATGAAAATATGCTCAGGGCTCTTTTAGGAGACCACTGGTTTACAACTATATCATTGAATACTCTTCCACCTCCATCTCCCTGACTCTCTTCAGCCCCCAACTCCCTGCTCCAGGTATGTAAGAACCTTCTGTTATTGATAATTCCCCTCTTCCTCACAAGAATGTCACTTTCAGGTTCCAGCAACTCATAATGGACCACCCCAGCAACTGTGCCCTTTACAGATATCTTCCACATCCCACTCAAATAATTTCATATCCTGTGATTGGACCATAGGGTTGCCAACCTTAATCAGCCTCATCTAATGGCTTTTTTTACTAAATTAATTGCTCAGGAACAAAGAAAAAAATAGAAGAAAACTTTTATTATTTTTTATTTGAGCCAATTTTTTTCTACCTTTAGATTTTAAAACTATTAGGAAATATGACATATTGATAATGGAAGATATCGACTATAGAGCCTTTGAAAAGTCTTCAGATATAACATATAGAGTATTGGAAAAGTAGAGGAGGTAACATCTGAAAAGTGAAAATTGTCGTTTAAGAAAGGAAAAAGGAGACTCTTGTCTGAATTTCTGAAACCTTTTCTCTGCAATTGTTTTCGTTTTCTTTTTGTACAGAACACTAAAATTAAGATAGTGATTTTTAACCTATTGAAGTGTTCAGTAATGTTTTACAATTAATTATCTATGAGGAATGTTACTGGATGAAATAAGTGCTATCATGTTTCAAAAATAAAACTACCAAAAAAATTATTGCTTTTTCTATTATCATTCTCATCTTTAATAAATCATTGACAGAGAAAAACACTAAGATTTCAGGGTTCATTATTATTTTATTCAAAAATAGAAATTTCAAATAAATATTTTTATTTCAGTACCCCTTTCAAGGATAATATTTCCTTCTGCTTCTATTAAAGAAAATTGAA
>NW_007738498.1:24663-26766 GCF_000696425.1 Galeopterus variegatus | reverse complement strand
GAATTAGTGGAAATAAAATATTTTTCTTTTTTAAGTTCGTGGTTCAAAAGATATGTTTCTCTATTTTTATCACTGTGTGTTATATAATTATGCAACATTTAACCGTATGCAAGATTTGATTTTACTAAAACTTAAAATTCTTCAAATTCCTTATACTTGCTTTATTTCAGATAAATAATTATTTTTTGAAGTAGAAATTTGAAGAAAAATTATTGAAAAACATTGTACCTGTGATTTTTATATTGTAAACATACTTCAGTACTCTTAAATAACCAGCCAAAAATTATGCTGTCAATCCTGAAAATATCTTAGGAGGCATTGAATAATACAGTTCACATAAGGACAGGGTTGAACGACTTGTGTATTATAAATATAAATTTGTAAATTATCTTTATAAATTACAGATATTAACCCTTTTATCTGTCATTTGCATAGAAAATAATTTCTCCCACATTATCCATTATTTCTTTTATATTGTTTTGGTAACTTTCTCCAACAAAATGTTACTTTTTAATGTAGTAGAATATGTTTAATTTTAATTTTATAAATTTGGGGTTTCTTGTTTTCATTAAAATAGTCTCCTCAGCTCTCAAATTATACATATGGTCTCCCAAATTTTCCTCTAAGATTTTTGGATTTTTTTACTGAAACATAATTGATTATATATAATATATATAATTATATATAACCAGTTATGATTATACAGGGTACAGAGTTGAACCTGTGTACAATATGTAATGATCAAATCAGGGTAATTGGTATATTCCTCATTGCAAAACATGATCATTCTTTGTGACCCTTAACCAATTTTTTGCTAACCCTCCTCCACTTCCCCATTTCCTACCTCTATAACCACAGTTCTCCCATTTTGAAAGTTCAAAGTATTATTGTAGTTGTTCTTTCTTTCTCTTTCTTTCTTCCTCCCTCCCTCCCTCCTGTCCTCCCTCCCTCCCTCTCTCCCTCCCGTCCTCCTTCCCTCCCTCCCTCCCTCTCTTTCTTTCTTCAGAATGAGAAGATACATTTGCAAACTATACATCTGACGAGAGATTAATATCTAGAGTATACGAGGAAGCCAAACAACTTAATAGTAAAAAACCAAATAATCCAGTTATAAAATGGGCAAAGAAGCTGAATAGACACTTCTTGAAAGAAGACATACAAGTGGCTAAAATGCTCAACATCACTAAGCATCTAGGAAATACAAATCAATAACCACATTAACATATCATCTCACTCCAGTTAGACTGGCTATTATCAAGAGAGAGAATAACAAATGCTGTCAAGGATGCAGAGAAAGAGGAACCCTCTTACACTGTTGGTGGGACTGTAATCTAGTGCAGCCATTATGGAAAACTGTATGGAGCTTCTGAAAACACTACAGATAGAACTGCCATATGATTCAGCAATTACACTGCTGGGTATATACCCAAAGGAATAGAAATCATCATGTTGAAAAGGCACCTGCATGCCCATGTTTATCCCAGCTTTATTTACAATAGCCAAGATATAGAACCAACCTAAATGTCCATTGACAGACAACTGGATAAGGAAAATGTGGTATACATACACAATGCCAGAAAAATCTGCCATAAAAAGGAATGAAATTCTGCCATTTGCATTAACATGAATGAACTTGGAGAAAATTGTGTTAAGTGAAATAAGCCAGGCACAGAAAGAAAAATACTGCATGTCCTCACTCATAAGTGGGAGCTAAAATTATATATATATATAATAAGCCAGGCACAGAAAGAAAAATACTGCATGTCCTCACTCATAAGTGGGAGCTAAAATATATATATATTTTTCGGGAGCTAAAATTATATATATATATATATATATATATGAAAAGAAAGTAAGATATAACAATCACAATACTATGTTGAAATTTCAAAAGGCAAGAACAGAACTGAGGCTACCAGAGGTAGGAAAGGGGGAGGGAGAAAGGTTAGTGAGAAATTGGTAAAGGGTCACAAAGAATGATTACATCTTGTGAGGATGAATATACTAATTACTCTGATTTGATCACCACATATTGTACACAGGTATTGATATTCAACTCTGCATCCCACAATATATATAATCAATTATGTTTCAATTAAAAAA
>NW_007738498.1:1711-23663 GCF_000696425.1 Galeopterus variegatus | reverse complement strand
TTAATTTTCATGTATTTGTATAGTTTCCAAAGTTTTGCTTGTTATTGATTTCTAGTCTTAATCCATAATGGTCTGAAAAAACAGTTGAAATAATTTCTATTTTTTAAAATTTGTTGAGACTTGATTTCTGACCTGACATGTGGTCTATCCTAGAGAATGTTCCATGTGCTGATAAGAAGAATGTATATTCTGTAGTTGTTAGATGAAATGTTCTGTAGATGTCTGCCAAATCCAATTGGTCAAAAGTGTAGTTTAAATCCTGCGTTTCTCTGTTAATTTGTTGCCTGGATGATCTGTCCACTGTTGAGAAAGGGGTGTTGAGGTTTCTAACAATTATTATATTAGGCTATATATATATATATATATATATATGAAAAGAAAGTAAGATATAACAATCACAATACTATGTTGAAATTTCAAAAGGCAAGAACAGAACTGAGGCTACCAGAGGTAGGAAAGGGGGAGGGAGAAAGGTTAGTGAGAAATTGGTAAAGGGTCACAAAGAATGATTACATCTTGTGAGGATGAATATACTAATTACTCTGATTTGATCACCACATATTGTACACAGGTATTGATATTCAACTCTGCATCCCACAATATATATAATCAATTATGTTTCAATTAAAAAATAATAATTTCTTCTTTAACCCATAGGAAGTTCAGGAGGATGCTGTTTAATTTTCATGTATTTGTATAGTTTCCAAAGTTTTGCTTGTTATTGATTTCTAGTCTTAATCCATAATGGTCTGAAAAAACACTTGAAATAATTTCTATTTTTTAAAATTTGTTGAGACTTGATTTCTGACCTGACATGTGGTCTATCCTAGAGAATGTTCCATGTGCTGATGAGAAGAATGTATATTCTGTAGTTGTTACATGAAATGTTCTGTAGATGTCTGCCAAATCCAATTGGTCAAAAGTGTAGTTTAAATCCTGCGTTTCTCTGTTAAGTTGTTGCCTGGATGATCTGTCCAGTGTTGAGAAAGGGGTGTTGAGGTTTCTAACAATTATTATATTAGGCTTGCTCTCTCTCTTTAGGTCTAATAGTGTTTGCCTTATACATCTAGGTGCTCCAATGCTGGGTGTGCATATATTTGTGGTTGTTATGTCTTTTTGCTGGATCTTCTTAAGGGAGTGTTGGCAGAATAGGGGTGTGTGTGTGTGTGTGTGTGTGTGTGTGTGTGTACAGGAGCAGCAGTGTCATGGATTGAATTAAGTCCCCCCAAAACTCATCGAAGCTTGAATTGTGTTCCCCAAGTTTTAGGTATTAGAAACTTAGCCCCCACCATGACTGTTAAGAGAGTGGGAAATTCTATTGTGGTAATTGAAAGGTGGAGCCTTGAAGAGGTGATTGGATTGTAGGACGGTATAGTAGTGAATGGATTAAAAATGGTGTTGGAGAATGGTTCTCAGGGCTTTAAAAGAAAAGGAGAGTCTGTCTCTCTTTCATTATTTATACATCATTAGGTATTAGTAGTTGCTCTGACATTTACAATATGTATCTTTAACTATCTATCTTTAAATAATATTCAAGTACCTTATATACAGTGTAAAAAATCGTACACCAGTATATTGTTATTTCCTCCTGTTTGCCGTTATGCTATTGTTGTGATACATTTTACTTTGATATATATAATAAATATCACAATACTTCACTTCTGCTTTTAGACCAGGGGTTGGCAAACATTTTCTGTAAAGGGCCTTATAGTAAATACTTTAGGTTTTGCAGACTCTACAGTCTCTGTTACAACTACTCAACTCTGCCATTGTAGCACAAAAGCAACCATAGAAAATACATAAATAAATGGGCAAGTCTGTATTCTAATAAAACTCAATTTACATAAACAGATGATGGGCTAAATTTGACTGGTCAGCCTTAGTTTGCCAGCACCTGGATTATATCAGAACTCCATGAATAATCTTAGTGCAGACGTGCAGTGAGACAAAACTTCTCCTGCACAATAGAGACTTTTAATGATTGTCTAGATCAAAGAGAATTGTTAAAGAAAATAAAAATGTCCCAAATGTGGTCTAGGGCAGACCCTGCTTGCATGCTATAATTGATAGCATCTCTTCAGTAAGGCATTTCATAATAAAAATGCTTAAACTCTTCTTTGATACACTTTTAAGACTGAACCTTGTCCTGGGAAGCCATTCATTTATTCAAGTTACTATAAGTTGAGTCTAGTGACTTTTAGCTGAACATATATTATCTTTTTGTATCCATTGTATCCTGCAGTGGCTGAGAATAGAGGAAAGCTGACCTCCACTGCATGAATCTTATATACCTGGTCGTTTGAGCTGGAGGCTCCCAGGGGGTCATTGCTATAGTTCCATGTGCACTTGAATGAATACAATGTCCTTTCTGCTGTTTTTGGATAAAATACCCTGTAACTGTCGATTAGATCAAATTGTTTTAATATTATTACTCACATGTTCTGTATCCTGATTAATTTTCTGTTTTCTTGTTTCATCAGTCACTTAGAGAGGAGTGTTGATGTCTTTTGATAGATTTGTGGATTTTCTATTCTTCCAGTTTTAATAGCCTTTTAAAAAAGTGTATCAAAGCTCTGCTTTTGTCATTTTTTTGTTGAATTAACCCCTTTGATATGATGTCTTTTTCTATACCCTGTAATTTTTTTTTGTTCTATAAAATGTTGTCACTCCAGCTTTCTTTGATAGGGTTTGCATGACATATAGTTTTCCATCTTTTACTTTTAGCTTATTTATTTATATTTAAAGTGTGTGTCGTTTTTGGAAGTGTATAGATAGGTCTTGGTTTCTTTATCCTATATGGCAATCTCTACCTTATAATTAGGGTATTTCAAATATTTATATTTTATGTAATTGTGAATATTATTGAATATAAAATTATCATTTCACTTGTTTATTTTTGAATCGTTAACAAATTTTAATGCAATCTGACAATCTCTTTTTGATTGAGGTAAATATATAAATATTTAATGTAATTATTGGTAGGTTAGGTGTAAATATGCAATTTTGCTAATTTTTTCCCCTTTCAGTTTCATCTGTATTTTCTTCCTTTATTTCCTTCTTTACTGCATCATTGAATTAATTGATTATTCTTTATAATTTCGTTTTTCTACTATTTGCTCATTATTTATACATCATTAGGTATTAGTAGTTGCTCTGACATTTACAATATGTATCTTTAACTATCTATCTTTAAATAATATTCAAGTACCTTATATACAGTGTAAAAAATCGTACACCAGTATATTGTTATTTCCTCCTGTTTGCCGTTATGCTATTGTTGTGATACATTTTACTTTGATATATATAATAAATATCACAATACTTCACTTCTGCTTTTAGACCAGGGGTTGGCAAACATTTTCTGTAAAGGGCCTTATAGTAAATACTTTAGGTTTTGCAGACTCTACAGTCTCTGTTACAACTACTCAACTCTGCCATTGTAGCACAAAAGCAACCATAGAAAATACATAAATAAATGGGCAAGTCTGTATTCTAATAAAACTCAATTTACATAAACAGATGATGGGCTAAATTTGACTGGTCAGCCTTAGTTTGCCAGCACCTGGATTATATCAGAACTCCATGAATAATCTTAGTGCAGACGTGCAGTGAGACAAAACTTCTCCTGCACAATAGAGACTTTTAATGATTGTCTAGATCAAAGAGAATTGTTAAAGAAAATAAAAATGTCCCAAATGTGGTCTAGGGCAGACCCTGCTTGCATGCTATAATTGATAGCATCTCTTCAGTAAGGCATTTCATAATAAAAATGCTTAAACTCTTCTTTGATACACTTTTAAGACTGAACCTTGTCCTGGGAAGCCATTCATTTATTCAAGTTACTATAAGTTGAGTCTAGTGACCTTTAGCTGAACATATATTATCTTTTTGTATCCATTGTATCCTGCAGTGGCTGAGAATAGAGGAAAGCTGACCTCCACTGCATGAATCTTATATACCTGGTCGTTTGAGCTGGAGGCTCCCAGGGGGTCATTGCTATGAGACACAAAGATCTGTAAACTTTGTGTCCATTCCCTTGTCTATCCACATATTTATTCTCCAATCCTTTTTGACTCTGATATTTAAATTGACCTTTCTAAGCCCTTAACCAACCAGCTATGCCATTTGCCACAGTCTAGGAATTCATGTATATTTTTATCTCAGATTACTTTATCTTTCTCACCGAGTTGGTGACCAATTTTACTTTTAAGCTCTGCCCAATGGGAAGATATACCTTTCTGTTGTCTTTCAGGATCACTCCCAAGTGTGACTGTAGTGTGGCAGGAGTATATTTTTCAGTCTGCACATATTGAACTGACTAATCCATAAATCAGGCCTGAATCATTTCTTCAGTTGTCAGCTAGTTGTAGGGAATTCCTCCATGAGGGGAAAAAAATGGTAAAATGGGTGTCTGGGACAGTAGTCCATTTAAATTATTTTTACCCTCTGGACCTGCTCAGGCTAGATCTCAAATGTACAATTTTCTGTGGTTTGATGGGTTGCTATTTTGCCTGACAAACATTATGAATTGGTAGGTTTGTAAGATGCCTCTAATTGGCCTATCTTGACCAGATGTGGAAGACAGTTTCACTGACTTCCACTTGGCCATTTTTTTTTTTTTTTATCACAATGCCTCATTCCTCAGGTCAGGGAACCAATATGGGGGTTCTCTTATCTCAAAACTATAGTCTTCTTCATTATACCCTTAAAAGCCAGGGAAATAATCATGAGGTGCATCCATTAGATCCAATGTGAGATGGACTTGGTCTAGTATTTCATTTATTTTCTACTTTTGGGGATGATTACATTTTGTTTCACCTGTTGTCAGTGTTTGCTCAAATCTGTATTCAAAGATTTCAAAATATCTGGGCACTCAGCTTTCCCCTTATCTTCTCTGCCCTCCTGGGAAACAGTATATATTACTTTGGTAAAAGTCCATAGGTACCTCTAAGGAATGATTAGTGGATTTGCTACTTATTTATGTGCTGTGGCAACACATGGTCTTTCCTTTCAACCACTGAGCTATGGATCTGAGAATGGAATCAGGTCTGGAAACTGTGATTTTTTTTTTTTAATGATGACATAAATTTGCTTACCCAGGCTTCTGTTATACAGGTATGTATTAAACAACACCCTTATTGTGTAACCATCTTTCTTGTCCATAGAAATACCATGGTCTATTAGACATCACACAATTGCTTGAGTCAAGGTTCTTAGTTGTCATCCTGGAATTGCTATACATTTTCACCTTGCAATTATATTCATCTTTCGTTTACATTTTTTTTTAAATTAAAGTATAATTTACAAATGGTAAAATTCACTTATTTTGGTGTGCTGCTCTGTGAGTTTTGACAATTAGATTCAATAGTATAACTCCCACCACAATCAGAATATAGAACAAGTAACATAATCTCCAAGTTCCCCACCAAATGTAGCATTTTGATTCTGGCTTCTTTCACTTAAATACTGCATTTGAGATTTATATGTATTGTTGCTAGTATCACTAGTTTTTTTCTTTTTTGTTGCTGAGAAATATTCCATTGTGTGGATGGACCATAGCTTCCTTATTTCCTGTCCCTGAAATATTTGGTTGTTTCCAGTTTGGGGCAATTATGAATAGAGCTGCTATAAACATTCAAATACTGGTTTTTTTTGAGTGGGGGGGTGTTGAGAGGAGGTTTTCATATCTCTAGGGTAGATATCTGTAAGACAGCTGACTGCTTGGTCACATGGCAAGTGTGTGTTTAACTTTATAAGAAACTGACAAACAACTTTCCAGAGTGGTTGTACAATTTTACATTTCCACCATCAATGTGTGATAGTTCTAGTTGCTCTGATCCTTGCCAGCACTTGGTATTGTTAGTATTTTTCTTTTTCTCATTTTACTAGGTGTGTAGCTGTGGTTTTGATTTGCATTTTCTTAATAACTAAATATTGAACATATTTTTATGTGTTTATTTGCACATCTGTGTTTGTTCAAATATTTTGCCCATTTAAAAAATTGAGTTGATTTTTATTATTGGGTTTTGAGAATTCTTTATATATTCTAGATACAAATTCTTTATTAGATAAGTGATTTGCAAATATTTCCTCCCATTCAGAGGTTATCCTTTTATTCTCTTAATTTCAAAAAGCAAAAGTTCTTAATTTTGATGAAGTTCAATTTATCATTTTTTTCTCATAAGAATAGTGCTTTCAATATCATATGTAAGAAATATTTGACTAACCCAGGTCACAAAGATTTTATCTTATGTTTTTTTCTAGAAGTTTTGTAGATTTAAATTTTATATTTGCAACTATGAACATTTTGAGTTAATTTTTATACCTAGTGTGAGGTAGGGGTTAACGTATATATTCTTTTACTTGTTGATATCCAATTTTTCCTGCACCATTTCTTGGAAATACTATCCTTTCTTCCTTAGATTACCTTTCAACATAATAAAAAATCAATTGCTATATATGCATGGATCTGCCTCTGAACTCTCTATTCTGTTGTATTGATTTATATGCATATCTTTTCTCCAAAACCACACTATTGATTATTGCAGCTTCACAGTAGTTCTTGAAGTCAGATAGTGCATGTACTCCAGCTTTGCTTTCCCTTGCCACCTTGCTTTAGATGATTACATAACATTACCTTGCCTCTAGTATTCCAAAATTCTGTATTCCCATTGAATCTGCAGAGCCCAGTTCCATAGCAGACACCCTATAATTAATGTCGGCTTACAAAGTACAGCTACCTATGGCCTTTCCTTTTCTAGTGCATTTCTTATAGCTGCAGTGGTAAGTGTCTTTTGGTCCTTTCTGGGGAATATAGTCAGCTGATAGAGTTTCTGGTTTTATGCATTACATTCCTTTCCACATGTCCACCTCTCTGAGCCTTTTTACCCTTCTCGAATATTCTGCAAAGGCAGTTTTAGCATCTTCACTTTATTTATCATTAGTCACATTTTTTTTTCAAGGTTCAGGGGGCTATCCCAGCTGTGTATTAGGACCTGCCTCAGCTGTGTTTGCCCAGACATTATATCTGAGTCACAGGGGAGTATCAACATTTTAGTAAACTCTGTCTTATATTCTGTCCCCTTCCCCACTTTGACAGTATCCTTCAGAATAATTTCTAACTATAATTTCCAACTCAGTTTCTTCTGGTACTTATTAACCAGACCCTGAAGATCTTTGGAAATTGTCAGTTTCCTTCCATAGCAGGGATTGAACTTAATCTTTGGGTTATTCTGAGATATGCCCTTAGTTAGCTGTTAGAAGCAAATCGGGGAAGTATAGTACTTGTTGAGATGAGAAAACATAGTATTCTCAAGCATCCTTCTCAAGCAAGAGGAGACTGTTTTCCTCTAGGTAAGAAGAAGAAGCACTTCTTTATTTTACATTTCAGGACAAGGTGTTCAAGGTTTTCAAGTGCATCTACCCAAACTTTCCTATCTTAGTTCTCAGAGTTTCACTCCTATATTAGCCCTTTCTGTTCCTTCCCTGTCAGGTTCCTGAATTTGGCATAGGATACTAGATTTGGCTGTGAATTCACTTTCTTTGCAACTACCACATTTACAATCAGTTCTTAGGTTGGATTTCCAGCACAGTGGGTGTTTTGGCTATAAGAGATAAGGATGGGTTTAAATGCTGGCATGGAGGCCTTTTGATTTCAACATTAAGCTCTAAGTTGGTGAATGACTGATTTGGGCCTGTCATTTTCTTCTTTCTGTCTTCAATGACTGTTAACAACAGCTAACCAACTCTGCAATACTTATAAATACCAAAGCAGTCATCCAGTATCTCATCCCAATTCAACATAGATCTAAATCTTAGGAATTTTGATACTACATTGCTGTGGATTGAATGTTCCCCCCGGACTCTTCAAAGCTCGATCCCCATTGTAACAGTGATAAGAGGGAGGGAAATCAGACTATGGCAGTGTTGAGAGGTTACCTTAGGGGTGATTGGATTGTGACAACTATGCCCTCAGTAATAGGTTAATTCATTCATGGAATAATTGGTTAAGTAGTTTAGTGGGTTGTCATGGGAGTGGCACTTGTGGCTTTATAAGGAGAGCAAGTGAGCATGTTAAAGAGCTCTTGCTATTCTTGCCATGTGATTGCCTATGTCACCATAGGACCCTGTAGAGCATTCTCATCCAGAAGAAGGCCCTCACCAGATGCACCCCTGGACTGTGAACTTCCTAGCCTTTGAAAGTATGAAAAATAAATTTTGTTTTCTTATAAATTACCCTGTTTCGGGCATTCTGTTATATGCAATAGAAAATGGACAAATACATACAGCTGATCATGGGTTACCACTACCTTGCTTACTATTAACAATGGGATACTTTTAAGCACCTGGCCAAAAAGTGATCTGTTTTACAAATTTCTATTCACAGGGTTTCAGCTGTCTTTTACAAAGTGTCTTAGTTTGGGTTTCTCCAGAATTAGACTAATAAATAAGAATTTGAGTGTATGTAGATTATTTGGGAATTAATTCCAGAAAGTACTGATAGGAGAGAGAAGAAATGATCCAGGGAAGGAAAAGATGCTAATAAAGGGTGTGCTGTTGAGCAAGTTACTACTTTGGGCAATTCAGAATCAATCCTGCTTAAATATCTGGAAAGTGGTTTGTAATATACTGCAGGGTGTCCCACTAGAGGAGTCTGAAGCTAAAATACTTATACTTCAACTGTCATCGATCATTTTCCCAGTTTCAGGGGTATTACTTTCCTGACCCTTTCAGGCTGTATTGTATAGATGGGTACTAGAACAGCAAATCTTGACATATGGGAGAAACACTAACAGCACCTACTTCGTTTCTATTCTAGAAATGGTTGTTTTTAATATTTATGATGTATACTAAAGATATTTATTTACATTTTTCTCATAAGAGCCTACTTTCATTTCCTGGCTGATTATTTTGGATTTTTTTGTAAAAACCCTAAAATCCACAAATAATGATTATCGCAAAACTTTCTCCTCTATATTATAAAAATAATTATTTTCCTTTTATTTCTACACGAACTAGATCCTCAAGAAAATTGTTGAATAGTATTGATAATAGTGACCTCCTGCTGTTGATCCTGACTTTGACAGAAAGTCTTAAGTATTTTATTAAGAAAAATGTTTATTTTTTATTTTACACACTTTTGAAATATTGAGATTTCATTCTATTTCTAATTCAATATAAGATTTATTACATAATTATCTTATGATTTAAAAAATATCCCCTTTTGTAGTTGTGTCTTCCTCTTCCCTCTACTCTTTCTTAATCAGATTTGACAGATGTTTGTGTCTTTTATTGATCTCTGAAAAAAAAAAATTGATTTCCCAGTTCTATCGTTTTACTATCTTCTAATTATGTTAGTTTAGTTTAAATTTTAAGTTTTTCCTCTTGACTTGTTTTATTTAGTCAAATGCTACATTAATTTATTTGGAATTATTTGCTCTTTATTAATTAAAAACTTGAAGGCTGTCTTCTCTCAGTCCCACACATATTTAGTGCTTGGTTCCTATGAGCACATCACTGAAGAGACACTCTTATTCCATCAAAACTTTAGTCAGCCTCCTCGGGGTTCTCTGCTTGGCTAATCCTGGATTTGGGCTTCCCTCTCTGTCCTTGTAGAATCTAGTTTGAGCAAGAATTCTGCTAAGCCAGTTTAGCAAAAATCCCCTTCCTTAGGTATCTAACCACTTTCAATATCCTCTCAATTTGGCCTGCCTTCAGCAAGAATCCTATCAAGTCAGGTTAGCCAAAAACCCCTTATCCTTGATATATACTCTTAGTAATTTTGCATCTACTGAACCCCACACTGCTCTTTGATCATAAATTTTCACTTGTTAATGTTGGAGTTGGAGTTGAGTCCAATCTCTCTCCCCCACTTCAAGACCCTGTTGCAGTGGTCCCTATACTTATGGCCATGGCCCCTTTTGAATAAAGTCTACTTTACAATATTTAACAAATGTTATAAATAATTTTTTTCTTTAACATTACTATGTTACATTGTTGTACAGCAAAACATAATTCTATGTTTCTGGTATACTTCGGATTTTCCTCAATTCAGTATATAGGAAGGTTACTTTGGAACTTAATCCTGGATTCAGGCTTTAGAAAAACCAGCTTACTGAGTAAAAAGTACAAAACGTATTTTACAAAAACAATAAAACTCACAAGATTAGGTTATTCATGGTGGAAACTATAACAATTTTATCATATGATTATCATTTCCATATAGGGAAGTGCATATTTTCAAACATCAGTTTTACAAAGGTTGGGATTATGGTTGTTTTTGTAGGGAGTCAGGAACTTACAGGAAGTGCTGAAGATCCCATTGTTTTTGAGAACTAGTTAGTTTACTTTTAGTTTACCTCAAAGTGCAGTGTTTACCCCCCACCCCCTGGATACCCCCTTTAGCAGTAGAATAATTATATGTATCTATTTATAGTGGTAGCAAGGTAAAGTGTCAGTTTTTCTGCCACAGAGAACAGGAACAATGTCAGTTATCTTCAAGTCCTTTAAAGTTTTTAGAATAGTACCTTGCATATTGTAGGCTTTTAATGACTATTTGTTGTATTTGAGGCATAGTCTGAAAAAGAGTTATAGTGAAACTCAACACAGTTGAACCCCCACGCTTGTGAATATCTTAGAATAGGAAAATATATTTCTGATGACAAAGTTTTTAAAAATTAATGATTGTATTTAGGGACTTTAAAGTATGTTAGAGAATATACATTTATTGCAACTGAGAAAGTACAAAGATGCTTGTCTTCCTTTAAAGCTAATTATGGGGGGAAAAAAGGGCAATTCAAAAGGTATAAGAATCTCCTTTCCACATTTGTAGTATATAATTAACAAACATCCCTACATTTATTCAGGAAAGTAATAAACCACTTGTAAATAATGGTAGTCTTGCATTCTATATACTTAAATGTCAATAATCTGAACATAAATTTTCTCCTATTCTTAGTTACACAAGTATGTTTTTGAGATAATGCAGAGACAGGTCTCATTACCATTTTTGCAGTTTCATTTTCTATAGATGTAAATGTACTTAGGTAATACATGGAGGATAAATGAAGAGTTCCACCACTATTAAAAACTGTAGTGCATGGAAATTAAATCAATATGTGGCTCTTAAGAACACAACATGGTGACAGCGGAGAAGTGAAACCTGACTGCATTTCAGGTAAAGAGACAAAAGTAGGTGTCTATTAAAATAACAATCACAGGTTAAAAAAGTAAGAACATATCTTTCCCACATTTCGATTGCCTGATGTGCTGCCCTTTGATTTCTCAAGATTATTAACTTTCAGTAAGGAGAAGGCTTTTATAAAAATGTGTGAATAGGGCAGATTTTTTTTTTTTTTAAAGTATATAGAGTATAAAATGGACTTGGTTTTGCACTGTTAATTTCTGGGTAACTGGGATAGTGTGCTCATATGTCACCTAGGTTAATTTAATGCTCAGCTAATAATGACAATGACTGCAACTTCCTTTTGAATACAGTTTAGGTATTTAATAAAATGCCATAGCTCAACCATAAAACCAAACACATATATCCAGGCATTAAACGATAAAAAGTAAATTCAGCCCTCAATATTCAGGAGTTCAGGTGGCACAGCAGTCATCTTACTAGGAAACGTCCCAGTGGTCAATTCAAAAGGTGTAGTAGATGATGAGAGAGTGAGAAAAAAAGGTCCAAGAACAATATTATTAATATAAGACAAAGAATAACAATAAAAACAAATAGCAAAATACTATTGGTCTAAATATAGCTTCCAACTGAATCGTATTCTTCGCAGTACTGATTTAAAGGGAGTGCCAATAAAAAGGGAGATCTAGGATTCCTCTAATAAAAGATTAGGTCATGCTATGCAGGTAATATACTTTTAAGGTCTACTATGTATACATTTCGGGTATAAAATTTTATATATGTCTATGCACTCTAAGGTATAAGGAAATTCCCAAATTACATTTGGTTATATTCTGAAAATTTGATGTTGATTGTTTGAAAGTCACAATATATTTTTCAAACTTAGATTTTTGTTTTCCAGCCCAACTTAGAAAACAATTTGGTACAAAATGTGCCTTAAGTCTTGTCAGACAGAGAAGGTGAAAACAAACCAGTTGCAGAAGTATAAATTAAAACTGAAATCTAAACTCAAATAAAGAATCATTTCTTCTTATTTATTTACTTATTTTTGCATTTTATTACTCATGGAGAAGTGAACTTGTTTATAGAATTAGGGCTAGAATTCTTTTAGCCCTAATTGAATTACTGTTAGTTAATGGAGGGAGAACAAGCATTTGACAGAAAAATGGAGGTGAGGGAGCCATGGAAGAATATTCTTAATTTATTTGGTCAAGAATAGAAAAATGTTAGGAAAGAAGAAGAGTGCATATTTGGCATTAACTTAGCCTAGGATGGCCCAGAGCAGAGAATAAACAGATGTTAGGAAGACCACTGGGTCCTTTTGCAGGTAGGTTGATGTGTGAAGGGAAAAAATATGAGATGGGCTGGAAAGCTGGGTTGGGGGTCCAGACAGGGAAGCAGCGTGTAACCTGTTGTTTAAATTCAGTTAATTCACAGATTGACCATTCATAATCCAGGAGTTGTTGTAAATTACCTACATGAAGATGTCATCCATTTAATGAAAAAACAAATTTTCTGAAACTTAGATTTTGGAGGCAGATGGGCCTCAGTTTGAAGCACAATTTTGTTACCTGCTAGTTGTGTAAACTTGGACAAGTTATTTTAGCTCTTTGAGACTATTCCCTTATCTATAAAATGTGGATAATATTATACACATTATATGTTATTTGTATAAAGTATCTGCATTATGGTGAATCTTTGTAAAGGGTAGCTATAATAATAAAAATGACAGTGATAGAAATTGGGGGTTGGTAGCATAGTGCTAATTAATAGCAGCAGCATTGAGAGCTAAACTAGGGAAGAATGTTAATTAGATAAATTGTGATTTTGCACTTTCCTCTTCAAAGAAGGAGAAAATTGTCACTTGGAGATTGTAGAATTGACCTTGGCAGAAAACGAGGTGTCATTGGAGCCAAAGATCTTTTTATGCTAACATGTACTCTTGATTGTATACATTTTCTCCCAGCTGAAGGGACCAGTAGAAACAAAGTCTTCAGAAAGTTTTTATCAAGCAAGAAATACCTTCATCCTGAAGACTAGAAATCAGAATTTCCATAATATCTATAGCATCATATTATTAAAATAAATTAAAAATCATGATGTACAATGGTCAAAATTGATGCAAAATATGATCTCTGTCATTTGATTGGTCTACATTCAGTTTGAAAATTTATAGAGCACCACTTTCATCAAAATATAAATTCTCTTAGTAAATGAAAATAATGTCTTTGCAATCTAATAGTCTTCCTTGTTCTCTCTCTTTGTATTCAAAATATACTAAGTATGTAAATTAGAAAAAGCAAAATCAATGTGATTGTATTTTGAAAATTTTCACCTGAGCCCAAAATGAAATGTAACAAAAAGATCACAACAGATACAAATTTGGAAATCTGAAGAAAAACTTTACTTGCTCTTAAACATTTGTTGAATTATAAAACAATTCATAATTAGGATTTATAGCAGGGAACTGTTTTAAAAGATAATCGTTGAAAGCTATTTTAGGATACAATAATTGACTGCTGACCCCCAACACATGCTTATTTTTAATGTTAGTGCTTAAGCGAGCTTTGGAAACATTAAAACACCCACGAGTCCTCTTGTAGTTTAGTAGGAAGAAAAATAAATAAGAAAACTCATAGTTATGTAATCTATTTATCTGTTTTATTCCATTTATTTTTCCATGTTACCTCTGAATCACATTTAATGCTTCTAATTCCCAGCCCATAAGTAAATGTGAAAGAGGGAGACATGGGAAAGGGTATTTTTAAAATTGAGGGTTAGAATTCTTAAATTTTTATCTGTGTATCTAAGAGAAAACCTTTATATTTAGAAGAATGAATATCTTAATTATAAATCTGGAATATTATATATCATACATGAATATGTTGCAGGGAAGTGGGATTAGATTTTACGTAAAGTGAGTACATTTTTTTTCTTGAGGTACATTTTTTTTCTTTCCAAAATTGTCAGTTTCTTTCTCTCTTTTACCCTTTCCTTAGCAATGTGCCACCTTAATCTCCTTGAGGTGAGTGATCTAGAGTATTCAAGGAACACTGCTTGTTCATGACATCTACGTACCTATGAATATAAACTGTAAGACAATGGCAACTAGCTTGTGGAAATGGGCCATTATAGCACTCAAATTTTCCTGTAGGGGCTTTGAAATAAGCATGAAGGGAAATAACTGATTGGGAAATAATTTTGGTACCTTGCTTCAATGACTGATGACTTTCCAGTTCTCATTTCAATCTACATGTCCTTACCACAAATCTCTTTTGTACTTCTGCTGTCTTTAATTAGTCTCTGTACTTATGACCGTATTCTGCTAAGAAAACAAGTTTGAAATTCTTGTGGTTTAACACATAAAGGTTAATTTCTCTCCTACACAGGGTCTGTAGTTATATGGGATGGCTCCCTTCTAATGGTAGACCTGGAGACTATGGCTGTTTTAATCTGTGGCTTTGCCATCTCAGTGAATGGATTCCACTGTTGGCACAGCAGGGAAAGGCAAAGCAGAAGGGTTATATGTAGACTTTTAAATGCTGCAATCTAGAATGGACATATATCACTTCTGGGCACAATCTGTTGGCCAGAGCTAAAGCAATAGCACTGCCAAACTGCAGGAGGGCTCTGAAATGTGAGGGAGCACATGGACAGACAGTGTGTAGTAAATGCTTTGCCACACAATTAAATGAGCCTAAGTGAAACAGTACTATTGATACAGAATGTAGTGAGCATAAACTGTACAATATGGAAATGGATTACAATCTGTCAATTGTGTTGAAAGATTCTGGCTCCTGCTCAGGTTGAGCATTCGTACAGGAATATCATCTCTTCATCTAATTGTTACTTGAGATAAGGGAAGGAAAATTATTTGTAGATATGAGAAAGAAATCTGTTCTCATGCAGGACATAACATGAGAAGAGTTCTAGCGATGGAGGTAGACTGAGTGGTTTAGGAACATAAAACTGATTACTTACATGAGGATCAGTCATTCAGATTTCATTGTCTATTTACTCACACCTTTACTTCCCTCTATTAGAAGCACACCAGAGAAACACTATAATTTCGTACTCAGTGCATTTATTATTTATGTCCTGCTTCCTTTTTTTCCACAGAGAAATTGGAATAGCTTAGTTATAATTACTATCTTAAATATTTTCTTCATTGGATGTGCATCCCTGATGTAAATAAAAATACAGGAAGTTTAAAGTAGTTAGACTAATTTGTTGAAAGATGCAATAAATAAGTGAATGTTTCAAATAATTTTTATAAAACTAGGCTCTTGGGTTGTTAAAACTCTCACTGGTATAGTGATGATGATGGTGGTGGTGGTAATATGATGATGAGCATAGGTGGCACCTACTGAGCACTTCTTACATGCCAAACACTGTTCCAAGCACTTTGTATGGATTGTGTCCTTCAATTCTACACTAATATGTCTGGATAAGTTGGTTAGTGTTTTAAAGATGAAGAAATTGAAGCACAGCCATGTTAAGTGACTAGTCCATGTAACCTGACAAATATATTATGTTTGGAAGGGAACTCAAGTTACCTATCTTGCCACTTCTGTCCCCCTTAGAGATAAGGTTCAAATTTGCTCAGGTTCCCCCTAAAAATCCAGAGGTATGACACAGGTCTCCTGACTCCTAGATCAGGCTAAAAATATAAATTTTAACCTGATTTTTAACCTGATTTTAATCTTTAGAGCCCAAAAGCTATTATTTAATCTATCTAAAGTAGTTAAATTGCCCTTTTGATTTTTGACACAAAAATTTTGTTTTCTAGGTTACAGTGCTGCTGTGGGATAGAGATATAGGGTAAGGTAGGCTTTGGTGAGGGATGAGTACTAGAGGCAAGCTGTCAGCTGAAAAGGATATTGGCTCTAGTGCAGCATTTTGTTTTAAAATATTGGGGGCCGACCCCGTGGCTCACTCGGGAGAGTGCGGCGCTCCCGCTGCGGGTTCGGATCCTATATAGGGATGGCCGGTGCGCTCATTGGCTGAGTGCAGTGCAGGTGACACCCAGCCAAGGGTTGCGATCCCCTTACTGGTCACAAAAAAAAAAAAAAGGAATAAAATATTGGAAGAATAAAAGAACTTATAACCTAAACTACCACGAAGGCATGTATCATTTTAAGAGGAAATAACATTGGCTGAGTGCAGTGCAGGTGACACCCAGCCAAGGGTTGCGATCCCCTTACTGGTCACACACACACAAAAAAGGAATAAAATATTGGAAGAATAAAAGAACTTATAACCTAAACTACCACGAAGGCATGTATCATTTTAAGAGGAAATAGTATGTCATCTTGCTTTAATTGTCTGTCTGTGAAAATGTCTTTTATGTCATATAGAGTGTCCCAAATAGTTACATGCTAAATGTAAATAATGTATTAATATAAGCACTATAGAAGGGTTGATATAGATGAGTTTATTGAATTTTCCATCACCCACCCATATTCCTCAAAGCAACAATTTGGAAATGTGTTAGTTGGCACTGTTAGCTGGTAATCTGGATAGGTACACCCAATGGTCGTGTTTTAAGCCCTATTTGTTTTCAGTATTATATTACTATATTTTAAAATGTTAGACATTTAAAAAAACAGAAATATATAGGGAAAAATATAACCCATACCCCTCTACTGTCAGTGAGAATTAACGCATTAACCCAATATCTCCATTTTTTTTTCTAAATTCAGAAAATGTTACTGACAGACAAGAAATCCCCTTTCCATTTCTTTCCAATATTATATTTTCCTTATGTCCTCCCCCAAATCAACCTCTACCTCTACTATGAATTTGTAGTATGTTTTTCCACTTTATGGTATTATTATTATTATTGTTTTACTGGTTATGAATATTCATGGGATACAAAGCTGATTGTCACCACTCATGCCCAAGAGGTGATGGCCAGACCCATACTGGCGGCATGCCCATTACCACAACTTGTGATTATACCCTGTGTCCCCCAGTTTATGATATCGAACTTTAACTTCTTATATTTGTACATACAAACAATATATATTTAAAAACTTATGTAAATGATAATATACTAAATATCTTTCTGTAACTTACTAAATATTTTACTAAACTTTATCTTACTAAAGGTATCTTACTGATATCTTACTGTATCTTACTAAACTTTATCTTACTGTACCTTACTAAACTTTAACTTATGTTCGTACACACAAACAATTTATATTTAAAAACTTATATAAATGATAACATACTAAATATCTTCCTTGGTTTTTTTTCCACTTATTGTTATGTTTTTAATCTGTTTTGATACATTTGAATGTAGCTCATTCATTTCAATTGACATTTCCTTGTACTTATCTCCCTGGAAGAAATGGAATTACTGGATTGTACCAATATCCTTTTAAAAAACTTCATTAAATATTGCTGTAAAAGTTTATCCTCCCACCAGCACATAGAGAGGCCCCCTTATTTCCCAAATCTTTGACAATATGTGGTAGTAATGGATGTTTTAAATTGCTTTTATCCCAGTTTTTAATTCTTATCTATTTTAAAATTGAATTTATGTAAATTTTCTTGGCAACCATATAACTTTGTCTCATTTTTCTTTTTTTTTTTTTAACTAGGTAGCACTTTCATTATGGGAAATGGATGTCAAATATGTTTAAGAAAACTATTCCTAAATATGTTATAGTCTTAATTAATAGGACTAAACTTGATAGCTATTTTATAAATAAAATTACCATATCTGTTTAGAATATCTTATTCAGATTAACTCAATGACCTGCATTTATTCTAAGCTACAGTGTAAGTAAATTATATAATTGTATATTACAAATACATACATATATAATATATATTATCGGTACATACATTATATATATATTATCTATAACAACATGGGAACAACACAGGCCGGTCCCACCTCCAGAGTATCCATTTTGTCCTGCTTGTATATTTGCCTCCCACAGCTGCCCTTCAAATCATTGCAATTTGCCCTGAAGATAAATTCACAGCTTGAACTTTTCATTTAGCTAATTGGTACTTGTTTTTTGCCACTGAGTTGTTCTCATTCAACTGGGTAATGAAACTGCAAATTGCCTCCTCTCAGAAGCTCCTTTAAATGAAGACAAACCATAAACATGGCAGTACTTTGCTTAAAAGCAACAAAGCAACAGGGATATAAAATAGCCCTTGACCTTAAATCAAAAAGTCATGCCTAAGGTGTAACTTTTAGTATGTCACCAGGAGGAGGTCAGCAAATCTCCTCCAGAAGTAACAATAAAACTGGACACATTGTCAAAAACAACCATTAAATAATTACTCTGGAAATCTAACAGAGGCATGCAACAAAGTGAGAGCGTTAATTCATGAAAAATTGCTGAACTTTAGGTAGGAACAGTGGGAATCAGTGGCATTCCTGCCTGCAGCTTTTCCCCTCTCATCTAGTTTGGAAGGTCTGGTAATTTTTTCATGGTGGGGAAAGCCAGAAATACCAGAAGCTTCACCACTGGAGGTGTCTCTCTTGATTTGGAATGAAAGGTGAAAACTCAATGCTCAGCAATGTTGTCAGTAAAAGTAGTGATTTTGATGGCAGGCCACCAGGGAAGGCCAACAGCTCAGCAAGCCTGAGGTCATCATCTTGGCTGCTGCAAGCAGAAGACAAGTGACCTAGACAGAAATTTAACAGAGAGATCTGGGAAATGAGGTAGCCATAGGAGGGCTTAATAAGCTTTCCACACTCCTTGATTAACTGGAAATCTCTAAATGTGCATGGGAGACTGGCCAGGGTTTAGACTTTTCAC
The DNA here is from genome assembly GCF_000696425.1 of Galeopterus variegatus. NCBI lineage: Eukaryota > Metazoa > Chordata > Mammalia > Dermoptera > Cynocephalidae > Galeopterus > Galeopterus variegatus. The sequence continues at coordinate 4,736 of NW_007738498.1, read as the reverse complement.
ATATCACAGGTGGTCCGAGAGGCTGTGTGCGTGCACAAATAAAACACAAGAGGGCCTGATGGAAAGTAAAACCTGGAACATAACTGAAAACCGCTTAACTTTAAATGTGCTCCCCAGCCTGCACACAGATCCTCAGACAAAGGGTGGAAAGCTTTCTTGGATTGAACAAACCTATGACCAATAAGTGCCTAATCATTAATCTATGCGGGCACAGGACCAGTCCCTATGAAGTTAATCTTAAAAATTAAAACACAATTAAAAAAACAAACAAACAAACCCTGAGTACAGACATCAGCAGTCACGCACTGAAAGTGAGACATGTTCCACAGATTTAGTCCACGTAAGTTACTAAACAAATGAACATCAACAACCTCAGCCTTCAGTAGGGAAATATCAGAATCTGGAATGTCTATGTGATCTAAAATGTTTAGTTTCAACCAAAAGTTATGAGAAAGAGAAAGAATAGGAATGTGTCATCTATAATCAGGAAAACAAAAAAGCAATTAGAGACTTAGAGACTGTGAATTGACCTAGATGTTGAATTTAGACAATAAAGATTTCAAAGGATTTATTATAATTGTGCTCAAAGAATTAAAGGAAAATAAGTTTAAAGAATTGAAGGACAGCATGGCGACATTTGTTCAATAATTAGAGATTTGAGAAAGAGTTTAAAAACCGTCAAAAATTTTAAAATCTAGATTTGAAGAGTGTAGTAACTAAAATAAAGACTTCATTAGAGGGGCTCAACAGCAGATTAGAGATATTAAAATTTAAAAAAAAATATTAGCAATATTAATTATTTCTAATATTAAAAATGTTAGGAAAAAAACAATGGCCAAGACTTATAAAATCTGATGAATAGCATTAACATAGAATATAGAATTCTAAGCAGCTCAATAATCTCCAAGTAGGATGAACTCAAAGAACATGTTTCAAGATTAAACTATTAAAAGACAGAGAATGTCTTGAACACAAGAGAAAAATAGAGGAACAAACAGCTCAATAATCTCCAAGTAGGATGAACTCAAAGAACATGTTTCAAGATTAAACTATTAAAATACAGAGAAAGTCTTGAACACAAGAGAAAAATAGAGGAACAACAGTACACTTAAAGGCTGATTTTCCATCACAAACAATGAAAGCCAGAGGCAGCAATGTGGCATGTTTAAAGTGCAAAGAAAAAAACAAAACAAAACAAAAAACCTCCCTGTTAATCAAGTGTTGGGCCTCCGGGATCAGGAGGACCAGAAAGTGGCAACAAAGTAGTGAGGGAGCCTCCACCTTGTGAACTCCATCCCTCCCGTCCATCTTGTTAACTCCACCCGTCCTCCCCACCCTTACCCTCCCTGGAAGGCGGGAATCAGAAACTGAACCCTGCTCAATTCCATATCACATATGGGCAAAAAAACTCACCAACAGCCCTCCCCTATAAATACCCGCTTGTATCCACCCTGGGTGTGACTTCCCCGGCCTCACTCCCTTGTAGGGCCGTGGAACCTCGCCCAGGAGTGCCCCCATTAAAGCCTACCCTAAATTTACTGCCTGGCTCCTGGTGTTCTTTGCTCTGGTTCCAGACTAAAACCTTCAAGATTCAAACCTAACATATGGTGCCGAAACCCGGGAGGAGGTTGAGGCTCCGCTCCGGTCCGAGGCCTCCCTCCTCTCGTTACCATGACCTCATCTGAGCCCCAGGCCTCGAGACACCGGCTAAGTTCCTCTGATTCCGTGCCCCAATCCAGGTGGCCCTGCCTGAAAACGCGCGCCCGTGTCAGGACTACTCTACTGAGTCACCAGGTGACTCCTGCTCGGTGCCTGAGGATCGGGAGATGTCCCTCTCCTCAGGACAGCCACCTTCCCTCCATCCACAGCCCAGGATTCCAAATGGACTGGCTCCTGGTGTTCTTTGCTCTGGTTCCAGACTAAAACCTTCAAGATTCAAACCTAACATCTGGTGCCGAAACCCGGGAGGAGGTTGAGGCTCCGCTCTGGTCCGAGGCCTCCCTCCTCTCGTTACCATGACCTCATCTGAGCCCCAGGCCTCGAGACACCGGCTAAGTTCCTCTGATTCCGTGCCCCATCCAGGTGGTCCTGCCTGAAAACGCGCACCCGTGTCAGGACTACTCTACTGAGTCACCAGGTGACTCCTGCTCGGTGCCTGAGGATCAGGAGATGTCCCCCTCCTCAGGACAGCCACCTTCCCTCCATCCACAGCCCAGGATTCCAAACGGGGACACCTGTTTTAATCCCTGGCCTGCCCGGCAGGAATCACGGGAACTGCCCAGTCCAAATTCGACCCAAAGACCCGTTTGGGTTGCCTGCTGGCCAATCTCGAAACTCTGGGCCTCTCACAAGACTTGAGCAGGCGCCGCCTTATTCATTACTGTTAGGTGGCCTGGCCCCAATACCAACTGGACAAACAGTCTCGATGGCCCCCCGAGGGCACCTGTGACTATCAGGTCCTCACAGATTTGGACAACTTTCGCAGGCAGCAAGGCAAATGGTCCGAAGTTCCTTACATATAGGCTTTTTGGAACCTACACTCTCGTCCCTCCCTCTGCACCCGATTCTCCATTTCCCAAGTCCTCCTCGCTCTGACCACACCAGCTCCATCTGCCCCTAAAACTCCTGAATCCTTCCCCCCTTCTCCTCTGTCTGAACCTCCTGAAAACCTGGCCAGCCCGCCGGTTTGGGGGCTAGCCACTTTTTCTCCCCCTCCCCATCCAGAGCCTCCTTCTCACCCCTTACTCCTTTGGCACCTGCTCCATTGCCTCATGCCGAACCAGTACTTTCACCCCCAGTACCTTCACCCCCAGCTCCCCTCCCATTTCCTCCCAGACACAGTCCCTAGTAATCCCACCTACCCCCGATCTGGTCTGCCCCTTAAGGGAGGTCGCTGGCGCCAAGGGAGTGGTTCGAGTTCATGCACCTTCTCACTCCAAGACCTCTCCCAAATTGAAAATTAGCTAGTTTCCTACTCTGCTAACCCGGGAAACTATACCAAAGAGTTCCAATATTTAGCCCAAGC
>NW_007738498.1:0-376 GCF_000696425.1 Galeopterus variegatus | reverse complement strand
CCCAAGCATATGACCTAACATGGCATGACTTACATGTTGTCCAGACTACTACCCTCACAGCCGAGGAAAGGGAATGCATCCAGGCCGCTGCCCAAGAACATGCAGATCAGGTCCTTTTTATGGATCCAACCATGCTGGTAGGGGCTCAGGCAGTTCCCGCTGCAGACCCTGGGTGGGACTATCAGAATGGCCAAGAGGGCCGTTGATGCCACGACTGCATGGTTCAGTGCCTCACCAGAATGCGGGCGGCCACTAATAAGGCCGTCGATTATGACAAACTGTGGGAAATCACCCAAAGCCCAGATGAAAATCCTGCTGTTTTTCTGAATAGACTCACTGAAGTCCTACTTCAGTATACCTGCCTAGACCCCTCTAC
>NW_007738497.1:41744-43599 GCF_000696425.1 Galeopterus variegatus | reverse complement strand
CTTCAAAGTGTCACACTTCCAAAAGGAAAAAAAGTTTGTCAACTATTTTCTAGATGGTAAAGTTAGTATTATTTTCTTAATAATTACCACTATAAAACATCTGCAAAAATAATGATTCAAATATTTTAAATATAAATTGATTGAAATTATAGACAAATTCAAAATAAGGGAAAATATAGTAAGGCCTCTTCTGTGACTTCTTCATTTAAAAATTTTAAAATATATAAGGAATATAACCACTTCTCAGTTCTTCAGAACTTTGTGTAAGACTTATTTTTTTTTCAATGCCAAGAAAGTTAATGAAATTTTGGACAGATAGATTAAAGAAATGACATGGCCAGCCAAAATTGTCCTTTTAATGATAAATTCCTTCAGCTTTGAACTGTACATTATGTTCCATAATTCTTATGATCTTAAGGAGACATTAATTTTAAACTTAATTATTTGATAAGATTAGAAATAAAATATTAATATGCATCTCAAAGATACTTCTATTTTATTATACATTTTTAAAATGTTCTCTGTTAACATATACTTACAGGGAAAAAATATTGAAAGTGGTCTTTAGGACACAATACTCTGAAGTCCAGTAATTGTAGTAAAACCTGGGTGGCTTTTCCCTTTCCTATTTAAACTATAAACTATTTAACAGTTTTCTAGCATAGGAAGTATTTTATTAAGGATTCTTCTAGAAAAAACACATATTTTATCTACTCCCTTTGAAATACTCAGTTCTGATAATATCTTCCTAAACCATAGTTTAATAAATCTTAGACATATCTCAATTAATGAAATTGTGAAAAATGTGAAAAAATGTGCATCCTAAAAGCCCTGGAGCCATTCATTTAAAAATGATCTCACAATAGTGATAAAAATCACCATCACATTTGTACGATAATATTGTCATCACAGTAATTTAATTTTTGACCATGAAGCTTTCAAAATGCAATATAAAATTGTTGTAAATTGATGTTATTATCATATCCTAAAATCTAATCATAATCATACATTCTGATTTAAATCCTAATTTAAGAAGTGGAGAAATGGCTTAAATCACACATTGGAAAAATTTAGCAATTTTTAATTTTTNGAGCGCATGAACTGGCGCCTGTGCGCGTCAGGGCGCATGCGCGCAAAGTTATGCCCAACAACAAATAACTAAATAAAACAAAAAGCCCACTTTAACAAACAACCATATCAAAATTTCTGCAATTAACTTTTAATTATTGGATTACAGTAGAGAACGTTTTTCTTAAGTCTCTGCTTTTTGTGAAGGTATAACTACAAGTTTTCTGTATATATAAAAGAATCAAAGGAAACATTTTTCTTTTGGTTTACTGGGATATTGTTATATTTTAACAAAGAATTTCATAACTGATCATGTTTAGCTATTTTTCCCTAATGATCAGGAAATATAGTCAATCACATATCAGTTTTAGTACATTTGTAGTATGTATCACATGCATATTCACGCCAAAATTTCTCACTTTCATTTTACATTCAACTATGACTTTTTGAAACACATTTTCTTTCTTATTTATACTTTATGAAAACTATACCACTCCCTTGCTCACACATTTCAAAATAGAGTGCAGAATAAATTGCACAGTATTTTTCCATTTATTCTTACACAGTGTAAAGTGCCTTGCACATAGAATGTAGAAAGCACTCAAATATATATTGAATTGATTGTTATGAGGATTACAAGAAAGAAGTAGATTAGCCAGAGAAACAACACAAAACATCACAAAAATAACAACAGTTGGCCTTTTGACTTTTGTTAGGTCCCAAACACTTCAAAGTGTCACACTTCCAAAAGGAAAAAAAGTTTGTCAACTATTTTCTAGATGGTAAA
>NW_007738497.1:0-40548 GCF_000696425.1 Galeopterus variegatus | reverse complement strand
TTTTTATCTTTTAAAACTTGAATCAACATATTTATCTCACATTATATCCCACTTCAAATTATTAAAATTTCTAAATTAAATTTAATGGGAAAAACAGAACTAGAGCAGAGATGAACATGTAGTTACAATATTGATATAAAAGAGAACAGTTTAGTTTCTTTAGAAAGAGAGTAAACTACTGAAATGTTATTAAAATACACATCAATGTTATCTTCCCTTCAAATAGAAGAAATTAAAAATAATAGAAATTTTAAATTCTTTATTATAGTCAATGTATTATATGGGCAATGAAAGTAATTCCAAAGTGAGTAACAATGAGCTTCTCCCTTTAGTAGCTTAGCATATATTACCACGAACTGTTCTTGTTGCTGCTATGATTACATATGATGATGTAAATCACACAGGTGATAGCTATGTGGAAAGGTTAAAAAAAATTGAGCTGTGAAGCAAAATAGAACTGGTTTCAAGATGAAAAATTGTCAACTGAACAATTTTTCACACATCACTTGTACTCTTTGTATCTCAGATTCCATTACGGGGAATGGGAGGAATTATATGCTCTTTGGAGGGTTTTTGTAAAGGTTAGAAATAATTTAATATTCATGGGATTCATACAGTTTTGCTCCTGGAAGTCTCAGTAAACTGCACCACAGATGGTGGTGGGTTTGGAAGGAATCAAGAAAACATTTGCAGAGGAGTTTGTTTTTAGAAGGGCTATGATAGATAGTTTTGTTAGAGAGGTGGTTAAACATTTCTTTTGCAAAGAGTATGAGAAAAGGCAATGATGTATGATAACTGAAGTGGTGGAGTGTGTGGTATAATTAAGGAACATGGAAAATGCACATGAGAGAGTGGATGGTACCAGAGAACGTATAGAATTACAGTCATTTTTATCACAGAAAGTAAGCCATAGACTTCATAATAAAATATTTTAGACAAAGCATGAAAATAGAGTGCAAGATGCTAAATTTGGGGTTTAGAAGATTGTCAATAAACTTCCAGAATAGTGAGGAAAAAGAAATTGGCTAATAAAGTAGCATATGGCATGTATTTGAAGCAGCATAAACAGAGCAAATGTTAATACCTAGAAGATCTGGTCCCTTCTTACTACCTTTTCTGCTTCCACCCATCTCGCACATGCAGTTTTGTACCAGCTGCACAACTGTTCTTGTTTCCACCTGTCTGCCTCCTCAAAATGTATTTTCATCACAGAAGCTGCAGTGATCCTGTTAAATCTAAATCAGACCAGGCCACCTTAGCGTTCGCCATACTCTAGCAGCTTCTTAAAAGATGCAGAGGAAAAGCCAGAATCGTTACAATGAACTCAAAGGCTTCACAAGATGTGCTACTGTTACTTATTTGACTTTATTCTGACTCCCTGAGTTGCCCCAGCCTGAGGTTCCATCAACTTTTCTTAAACTTATTAAGCAAGCTTCTTTCCCAGGGACTCTGCTCTTAGCACTCTGTCTGCCTGGAATGTTCTTCTCCCATCAGATACCTGGTTTGTTCCCTCACTTTCTCTAAGTTTTAATTTAAATGATAGTGAGGTCTTTTCTGGACAGTATTTCCTCGACACTCACTGTCTCCAAATTTATTTTTGTCCTTGGTATCTATCTTGGTCTAACATATTCTTAAGTTTTATATCATATCTCATTTACTGTCTTCTTCGGCTACAAAATAATTTTATGAAGGCAGGGAACTTTGTCTGGTTTGTTCACTGTTACATCTAACATGTCTAGCATACTGGAGCATTCAATAAAAAAATATTTGTCGAGTTTTCACATGAGTGAACCAGAGAATGGAAGGCTCATGAAGAACAGTAGGTAAGTCAAAGACATAAAAAGGCTACATTTTCTCTGCAAAAATTAATGGTCACATGAATGAATTTGGAACATCACAGAAATAAATTTATTCTCATAGAAAACATTTATGCTTCTAAGACACTTTTATTGTATGACTACAAAATGTCTGATATTATGCTAGACACTAGAAAATCAAGAAGTCTTTCCCTTTCTCTCGAATGGTTTATAAAAACAGATAAATGTATTTGTATAGGTAGATTTCCAGTCTAGAGATAGAGAACTTCAAAAGTAAAATATAATCATTGCCTGAATAACATTTTGATATTTCTTGTACCATTAGGATGATAAATGAGTGTTAAAATAATGTGATTCAATTTCCAAAATAAAATAAGCTTTAATCTATGATCTATCTAGCTTTCTATGTTTCTATCCATCTATTCCTCTTATGACAAATATCACACAATCTTCTATCTAAGACAAAGATGTCTATGGCATTGGAAAATGTGAAGGACTCCATCTAATAATAAAAAAAAATTACATGTGGTTTAATGAACAAGAACCCTAGTTATTGGTCAACTAATTTAATCCAAAACCTAAATAAATACTTTAAGTTATTTAGAATTAAATTATAAAAAAAAGAAACTCTGTATGAAAGATAAATAGGGTTGGAAATGACTTGCATTCTAATTTACATAAAAAATGCAGACAGGCATTTATTATAATCATACTTAGATTCATACCTGCAAATTTAAGATATACATAGTACATGGCAAATTGGATAAACACATTTATTCATCTTTAAAAAAAGTAGCGCCACCGCCAAGAAAGCCAGTTCAAAAATATCCCAAAAACATTCTAAACGAAAGGAAGAGCTTCTTTTCTACCTGTTAGAGTGTGACAGTGGCATGGGGAAAAGAATAAGTAGCCTGCATCGCCAAGCACCACAATGAGGCTGGCTCAGTGATGTGTGCAGATGCATTAAACATTAACACATTAAAACATTAAACTTAATGCTCCAGAATGATCCTACCCTGCTTGATGCTCTGCCTTTCAGGTCCATGGCTCAGCAAGATGGCCCCACAGCTGCTCTCCAACTGGGCCCTAACCATCCCCACCACTGTTCTCCGCTGAGGCCTGATGACCTTGCCAGGTCGTAATCATAGCCCCAGAGCTCCAGGTGAACCTGTCCTTTGAAGCCTAGGTTGAGGCAGACATAAGCCTCATGACATGTGATGGGAGTGACAACCTTGATGATTTCTGAATTGCCTTCAGGGGCATTCTTCTATTGTCTTGAAAAATAGCACCTGGCTTCTGTTGAGATGACTGATCTATACTTATCTCTTTATCAAACAGTCACATGACCATAACCTTAGGGTTCTCTTTTTCTGCATCATGGAAAGGCTTAAAATTTTTCAACTCTTCAAGTTCCACTTTTTTTTTTGCTTATCAATGTATTTAGTAACAGGAGTAAAAGGACTGACCTATAACATATGACTACAGTTTATAAATCACTGAGAAGGACTCAGCACCACGTCAGTGGTATTTCTGTCAAAAGCGCATCACATGAATTAATCAAGAGGCAGAGTTACACAAATTGAGATGAACTATAAAACAACTGGCCTATACTCTCAGAAAATGTCATCATGAACTACTAGAATCATTCAGTTGATTTTACAGATTAAAGAGAATAGGAGGCACGATAAATACATGTAACGTGTGACGTTATATTATCTTTCGTTATAAAAGTATTATTAGGTTAATTGGTGAAGTTTGGATTAAGTCAGTAGAATACATAATAGTATTATATCAATATACATTTCTTAATTTTGATAACTGTACTGTGATATTGTAAGAAAACACCACAAAAACTATACTGTGATACTATAAGAAAATACTATAAGAAAATACTATAAGAAAATATTGGGTATTTCTTTGTTTATGGAAATACCCATTGTACCCAATGATATATTTAGGGGTAAAAGGCCTCATCAACTTACAGAAAAGGAATTGTATGTTTATGTATATGTATGCAAATGTACATATGTATATTATAGTACTTACAAATGAGAGAAAGAAAGGGAGAACTGTTGCTTTGCCTACCACGGATTTGTCACCCTTTTTTCCCCTGGGTGACAGAACTGCCAAAGATTACTCAAAGTGCATCTCTTTTGAGCAGTGAGAAGCCCCAGAAAGGGGTTAATCTCCCAGGACCCTCAAGCGTGAGGCATCCTTCCATTTGGGAAATTAACCATGAATTGCGGTTCTCTTCCAGCATTTATTCTCCAGACCAAGAAGTTACAGGAAGAGACATAGGTGCGGTTTTTGCTAAGTACAGCTTAACAAGTTTTACAATAGAAGCTGGTAACATTTAGTAAAAAGAAGTCAGATGACATTCTGTTAGGCAATTAAGTGATCTGCTAACAAAGGTTTGATTTAGCAAACATTCCTTCTCCCTCTAGCAGTTTCTCAGTATCTTTACATAACAATCAGTAACTAGTCTGTCTTTGAGCCAGCAACCTTGCTGTGCCACAAATCTTTATCTCACGCCAGAGATTTATAGCCTGAGGAAAATTTCCTGTCCTTGCAAGGTCAATATTTGAAACTGCAAGGCTTTGGATCACCAGTGCCCGTGAAGTACATATGCTTTTTAGTATATTCCACAGAGAATAAAATAAATTGATAATATATTAACATTCACAGAATCTGGGAGTTCTTTGTGCTGCTCTTGCAACTTGCCTGTAAGTCTGAAATAATGTCAAAACTAAAACTTAAAAAAAAAATAAACATTGTAATGCAGATGTTACCCATTTTTAAAATGAATCTTGAAACTAAGAACAGACAGTACAAATATCCAATAATACACATAAAATTCCAATCCATTTTGCAGTAAATAAAGGAATCAACTGTAATTAACAATATCTATAACAATACTATCCCTAGCAACCTTATGTTGCCCAGCACATCTCCTCAACTTATAGTTTTAACTCTAAAATGAAGAGTGTACAAGGAAATAAAGTAGCATATTCCAATCTTTTTAGAATCTACAACTTTGAAAATTAATCAGAACAATTCTCCTCAGGGTAATTCCAGACTAGCATGTGTGTGAGGGTGTGTAGGCAAGGATGGGGTAGGGGAAGTACCAGGTTTTTTATTCCGTATTTATTGCTACAAACTGTAGGGGAGAAAAGACTTTTTCTCTTCCCTTTTAGGTTCTGAGCCTGAGCCTGAAAATCAAACTGACAAAAGACAAAATAACAAGAGACAAACATGCACATTTTAGTTGATGTTAATATTTTTACATGAATGTTGAGGGCTGTGTATACAGCAAATGAAGCCTCAAAGTAGAAATGCTTGAGAATTTATATACTGTGCTAACACAGAATGATAAATTGTGAAGATGTGAAAAGACAAAGAAAAAAAGTTTTGGGTTTAGGGTGGTAATTTGTGAGAAAGTGAGTAGGAACTGTGTGGGAGAGACTAATGGAAGATAAGGGTTATTTTAGTAAGTTTGTTTTTACAGATTCATTTTGGTGTCAATTCCCAGTCTCCAGTAACGAGAATGTTCTCTTCTTCTGGTATAAGGAGTGCACCTCTCTCATGGGATATTTTATGCCTTATATTTAGATAGAAAGGAGAAGGTCAGAGAGACTTTCGTACATCTGCTTTTTCTCAACTGCTTTCAGTATATAGTAATCAAGATGCCAAAGTGGCATATTTTTTGGGTTGAGTGCTCTGATTCACTTCAAAACATAGAAGCAAATTTACTGACCACCTCCAGTTAGTATAACAATCTTTCTTTTAATATGAACTTGTGGTTCCATCCTTTGCTTTTTTTGTTTTCTCATTCCTTATTTTTTTATTTTTACATTTACTCCTATTATTACTTTTCTTAAAATATTTTGTCTTCACAATACCTTCTTGTAATTTCTGAGGAAAAAATTACTACAAAATCTATACAATTCAGAAAATAGTCATGTCTACAAGTGTTCTCAGGTCAGGCAAAAATGTTTTGCAAGTCAAGTATTTACCAATGCTAAAAATCAGCTATAAATGCCCAAATAATATTGGAAAAAATAGAAAATTCAAAGAATATATATTAAATATTCAAGCTGTTTGTTTTTAAATTCAGGAGTTTCATAAACTTCTCCAGTACCTAAAAAAAAGGAGAAATCAATATGTTTGATTAATATCTTATTTTCAAATAATTAAACAAGTAAGACTTACCTTCTTCAAGGTATTTAAGTTTTTAAAATGGCATAATTTGTGTGAGCAAGACAGTTACATTTTATTTCTGTAACTATTCACCATAAAATGCCAGGGGGCATAGTGACATAATTAAGATGTGGTATTAAGTATAGACACCAGAACTGCTTGATTCCAGTTGTTCATGACTAAGCAAATCTATGTTGTGCACTTTTCTATGTTTTTTTCTCTCTGAGAACAATGAAATCTACTTAGAATTATTTATATATAATACTTGTTATTAAAAAGCATATCAAACTAATTAAAATCATTAAATTAATTGAAGTGTAACTAAAATTTATAATGGGAAAATATCTATATTTATCCTGTTTCAATAGCTGAGTAATTATGCATATGCATACATGAATCATGCACATGTACGCAAGTTACAATTTCTTGTCAATCAAGCCCCAAGAATGTTTATTACTGATATATCACATCATTGAATGGTCATCAGCATAAGGAGATAAAAGTCTAAATTTTTACCCCAGAACCTATTAATGTTTACACCAGTTACCTTTCTGTGATACCCTCCCACATACACAAACACATACACATACACAAACACATAAACATACACACACACACATACACACAAATAGTGTTTTCTCTTCAGTGCTATGTGTGAAATGTCTCCAATTCTTCATTTGAATATTATTCAATTTACCTTTTAACTTGGAAAACATTCAAAAGTTTACATCTAAAGCTAAATACTTCAACTATAAACTTTATGATTTACTTCTCCTTGCTTGGAGATCTTTAGAGTTTGAATAATATCAGTAGTAATTCTAACCATAAACTCTGCACTGTGGTCCTCATTCTTCCCAAAGAAGCCTATAAACCTCTTTATTTTATTCTTGTAGGTCCTACAGTAAGGTGAAGAAGTAATTTCTTATCTATACCTCAAAACTTTTAGTAATGACACCATTAATCACACTGGGCCAATAGCATAATATTGAAACGTCATAGGCAAATCCAGAAAATGGTCAATCTACATATCCCCATATATGGGGGATGAAGAAGAGAGATGGAGTTCTGAGGAAAGGGGCAAGGAGGGGAAGGCAGGCTTGCAGACAGGTAGTTTATATGTTCCATAGGACATTCTGTCTATAAGCATCAAATTGTGAATGGTATTATTCACTCCATCTCCAGTAGATGCATAAAGAGCAACCTTACAATACCTTCAGAGTAAGCTTGAGAGAAATACGCAGAAATTTTGCAGAAAGATATGATTATACTTTTCTCACCAATCATGACTCCCTTTTAGCATTATTGAACTTAAATGCAAACTCATGCTACAACCAATTTTTGCCAATTTAATCTTACTAGTTTCTCATTTATAGACTTCTTGTATAGACTTTTTAGAAGTCTGCATTTACTACATCCAAGCAATTCCAGCAGGTTCTTTCTCTGTCTTTCTTTTTTTTCTTTTTTGACATAAGATGGCATCTACTGAGGTCAAGTGAAATGAAATATTGAAGGTGCTGATTTCTGAACTATCTGTAAAATGGAAATTCTTGAGAAAGAATAGTAAATTTGGGTTTATCAGAGTCAGGATAGCTTTCTTCTGTAATAATGTATGCATCACATAATTTGGTTAAAACAATAGAAACTCCTGACTAATGGAAGCAAAACAAAAGCATTCATTTGAAGAATTCCCCTTAGCTCAAAGTACTTCTGGAATAGGAAAATGCCAAGTCTAAGAGACAACTAATGCAGATTTAGGTATCTCAGCAAGATTAAAAAACAAAAACCTCTCACAAAACTTTGCCATGAGATGACTTAGCTCAAAGTAGTTTCTTAGACTTATAAAATACTGGGGTAAAGTACTTAATTGACCTACTTTGAATCACATGTCTATCCACTTTGAACTTTTTTACATAATATTATGACTGGTAGCCCCATAAGAATCACATCTATTGGGGGAATATTAATTCCCTAGAAAAGTGTAGACTTGTTAATTGACAGATGAAAGCCCTGAGGGCAGGCAGGATACATGATACTTGTATTTATACTACACCATGGAAGTTAATTCTGTATGTTGATGGCCAGGAAATTGATGAAGACCTTCAACAATCGTAGTTGGGTAAAATATGGGTACCTCAACATGGAAAACCTATTGAAATGCTATTCATCTATCACTTTCTGGAGCTCACATCAATTTTCTCACCAATAATATATACAAGTAGGGTTGCATGCCTAATGCAACAAATGCTAAAGTAATGTCTGCCTATGGAGCTTCTTTTGTATAGAAGCTCCTTCCTGATTTGATATTTTTTCTAATGTAACCACATTTTTGGTGAAATTAGATTTATGGATCACTTTATAAAATCATCAGAGGTCAAACTGAGGATTTCATATTTAAAAGAAAAACGTTTTGAATTTTTTGTAAATTTATTTTATGCTAATACAGAACAGTTTGGGGACATTTTTTTCAAATTTAAGAAATATTTCTCTCTTTCTCTGAAGCTTTAAATATATGATTCTTAACACAAATTTATTTCTTCTTTATACACCTTCTTATTATATAGACACATGGATTAATTGTAAGCTTTTCCCTTTATTTAAGCATTATTTAAAAAGTGCTATATACTTCCTTCTACCATTTTTGTTGTATATAGATAGCAGATAAGAATTTTCGATTAAGGACAAATAAATAAGTAAATGGATTCTATCTTATTTACCTGACTGAGATTTTTCTGCTATATATCTGGTTTTAAGGGGTTCTTAAAAAGACATTTAAAAAAATATTTTCTAGAATAAATTACCAGCTTTAGCTTATATTTGAGTTTTGTTGTTGTTGTTTCTGTTGTTAGAACAGAATTAACTAGTCAAACCATATCCATCTCTGCTTTCCCTATGTCTGTTATGTATCCAAATGATGAACTATAGAAGAATTTAAAATACGAAAAAAAACACGTAAGTGATCCAGTAAAACAATTAGAATTCAGGTCAAATCAAAGATAAGGTTTTCTTCCTGTGGGAAACTTTCCTAAAATGATTTATGAATTTATTGATTATGAAGATGGAAAAAGCAATGATTTATATTGCTTGTAGTAACTATTTAGAAGACTGCCTGTTTCAGAAGGAATAACACATTGGAGAATGTCAAAATTTTTTATTTTTGTTTTCAGAAAATATTACCTTGACTGTTCTCTTAGCAATATAAGAAATAAATGACAAATTCTATACATAGATTCTATACATTATTTATTTATTTGTTCACTTATTTTTGGTAGCTGGCCGAGACAGATTCTACATTTTAAATTTGTCAACATACCTGAAATTTAATTTCCTATGTTACTAAGATGTTAGGAAAGAATATGAAGTAGGAATTATTAGATAAACCTATGAAACCCATTATCATAGATAAATGAAACACATTGATTCATTATTAGTTTATTAATAAAATCATACAACAATTTACCATACTAAAAATATTAGATAATTGTGTTATCATCTGAGCTAAATTAAGTTTGTTTAGTCATGTTCTCTTATGTGGTTAGTGATGATATTTTTAAAAATATCACTAAGCAGGTGCAAAGAAATGACTTTTGCAATTATTGTTTTTTCAAAGAAGAAAGTCAGTTACAATGAAAAGACTAATAATAAGTCTAATGTAAAAATATATTTGTGTATTGATTTACTGACATTATAAATACCTGGCATTACTGTTCACAGAGGGCTTTGATATTTTAAAATTACTATAAATTCTAAAAATGCTATATTTCATAAAAGTAATATTTTTAATAAAATGCATTCTCAAATTTAATGTTGTGGATGTGTAAATCATTTTATTCAGGCATTATATGTTTCATCATTACATTAAATATAATTTAAAAGGTAGCACAGACACAAGAGTGGTTAAGAGTGAATCAATCAAGTAAATACATCTTGATTAATTTCTAACTCTACTGTTTATTAAGCCTATTATTTTAAGAAAGTTCTGTGACTTCATTTTTTGTTCTTCCGTTTATTTGGCAATAAAACATGATTATAATTCATAATGAAAGTGGTTGTTTTAAGCATTTAATGTTATAATGCACAGGAAGCCATATGCCCAGAGCCTTGCACAGAGAAAGTCCTTAGTATTCGGTCCTTAACATAATGATTATTTAAATTACATTCTCAAGACCAAGCAAATCTATGTGTAAAATGAGTCAGAGAAGCAGTTGTTTTATTTTTTCAAAAGTACCAATATGCTTATCTTGCTTAATTATATCATTTTCATATATAGGAGTTTTGCTCTTTTATGTAAATAATTAAAGCTATCAATTGTTCCTAAGAAGTTATCTATGGATAGAACACCTTTATTTTTCATCATCCTGGTGATGTCTCTTTTTGATAAAACAGAATTCCCAGCATTATATATTGAAATGGGAGAATATCAGATTTATATGTTAAATACCAAGACAAAATTACCTCCCTATACTACATTTACCTCATGGGATTATTATTGAGGTTAAATGAAACAATGTCAGCACATGGACATGTCCTCAACTTCAAAGGTTATAGAAAAGAACATATTATTTTCGTGAAAGAATTTAGTACACACATAGCCATGTAAGTGTCTTGCCACAATTGTGTTATAAAAAAAGACCCCACATTTTCAGTCAGGGCCCAGTCTCCCATCAAGAATGTTATAGAAGAGCAAAGGCTGAGAAAAGAATAGTGCATTCTGATGGTTTTGAGAAGAACACATCTTCTCTGTGTTACGCAGTGGCGCTTTGCAGAAAAGGATTGGAGGAACTTGTAGAGAAAAAGCTTAAGAAGAGGGGTTGCTTTCTGGGAGGCTTCTTTCACCATTGAGTATTTTGAGGGGTTATATAAGGACTCATGGGAAAGAAAGAGAGGGAATGAACTAAGAGGGAATCTTCAGTTTCATAAGTTGGTTTCATCTTTCCTCTTAGGCACAAATATGCGAAGAAATTCACATCAGAAATCTTTACTGGGAATTAAGTGAAAGGGTTTGGCTGGAGTATCCCTTATTTTTAATACCTTAGGAAACTGCGTTGGGTGATTGTGACAAAAACTTGAGAACCCTGGTAGTTAGGAACAAAGACCATAGTCTCTGAAAATAAATTATTCAGGGTTAATACACCATAAATTAATTTAAATGCATATGTTTAGTGATGGAGTTTGTATGTGTTGTCCCCTCCAAAACTCATGTGGAAATCTGATCTCCAATGTGGCAGTGTTGGAAACTGATTGAATCATGGGGGCGGATCCCTCATGAATGTATTAATGCTCTCCCTGGGGGAGGGGGGGTTAATGAGTGAGTTCTCGCTCTATTAGTTCCCGTGAGAGCTCATTACTTAAAAGACCCGGGCACCTTCTCTCAATCTCTTGCTTCCTCTCGCCATGTGATCTGCTTGTACCCACCAGCTGCCTGCCACTTTCTGCCATGAGTAGAAGCAGCCCGAGGCCCATGCCAGATGCAGCTGTCCCAGAATCGTAAGCTTAATAAACCTCTGTTCTTTATAAATTACCCAGTCTCAGGCATTCTGTTATAGCAACACAAAACGGACTAATACATTTAGGTTTAAGCAATATGCTTATTAATAGATGATTTTATGCTTAATTCTATGACAGTAGAATACAGTCGATCCTTGGGCAGCACAAATTTGAACTATGCAGGTCCACCTATATGCAGATTTTTCAACCAGCCGCAGATGGAAAACACAGTATCACAGGATGTGCTTCTTGGGTGTATGGAGTGCTGACTTTTCACATCCTGGGGCTCTGCAGGGCAGACTGTAGAACTTGAGTATTCTTGGATTTTGGTATATGTGGGGGTTCATAGAACCAATCTTCCAAGGATATCAAGGGATGTTTATAATTGGATAATTGGAATGGTTTGAATGACTGAATGACTAAATTACTACGCCC
The DNA here is from genome assembly GCF_000696425.1 of Galeopterus variegatus. Taxonomy (NCBI): domain Eukaryota; kingdom Metazoa; phylum Chordata; class Mammalia; order Dermoptera; family Cynocephalidae; genus Galeopterus; species Galeopterus variegatus. The sequence goes on along the minus strand of NW_007738497.1, from coordinate 28,615 downwards.
TATAGCTTATTAGTTCTATGATTGTAGCTTTGGACATAAATTTTAAAAGAGAGTAGAACAATGTCCCTTGGCAAATATGCTCAAGCTAATTGTTTCTGTAACTGTACAATCTTAGTAATATTATTTCAGTACTACCTCCCTCACTTTCTAGTAAACTAGAGATACCTTCCACACAATGTTATTGTGAATATGGAATGAGAAAAATACTTGCAAATACTGGGTTTTCAATGTGTGGGTTTGTTTTCCTTGTTTACATTTCTTTCCCCTCAAAGCATAAATGGTATATCTCATAAGTCCAAATTTTTTGATGTGGAAATAAATATATATTTACTTCATTACCATTATGTTAGAAAATAATTATTGAGCAACTGCCACACAACACTTGGGAGGAACAAAACATGTAAGGGTCTGTCACCATGAAGATTACATATGAAACACTCTCCAAACATTTTGCATTGTGCTTTTATTTTTAAAATTAATATCATTTGAATTTTTTCCCGTCGAATACAACATTCCTATTCCCAGACAGGCTATATACATCATACAATTAAACTCAGATAGGGTTTTGCACATTTTGATCTTTTAAGCTATTTGTGAATTAATATAATTTGGTTTTAGCAGTAGAATCAAATATAGACCTAGAACATATAAAAATTATAGACTCAAATGCTAAATTTTGATTTACAATTTAAAGAGAAAAACATATTAAACACAAAATAGTGAAGTAAATGTTTTGGAATATACTCACACAGATTCAAAAACTTAGTTAATTCTTCTGAGGTTAATTGCATATTGAATTCAGTAAATTATCTTAATTTCTCATTTTTACGTAAAACCCTTGATAAATTTGGTTGCCTAAAGATGTTTGATGCTGGTTAAATATTCCAAGGCAAACAAATAAGTAACTAAAACAACACATTTTTTTCTTTGTAACTCCATTCAAAAGGTAAATCAAAGTGTAATTAAACCTGATATGGTCTACTTGTTTTATATTTATTCGTGTCTAAGCTTGACAGTTCTGGAATGCCTAGGGTGAAACATGATGTAGCTATACTCCACCAGTCAGCAAACAATGGATCTCCTAAAATTGTACTTGTGTTCACAGTAGCAATTATTAATTACCTATTCAGCACAGAGAAACAAATGGATTGCTCTTAGAAACTGAATGGATTATATATACTGCAAAGTCTACACTTCAGGCAGCAGTGTCCATAAAATGATATAAATGTTATCAGTGCTAAACTCTTTAATAATAATAATGCAATCAATATAATTTTTAAGTATCATCATACATATTTTATTGTCATGAGCTCCAGTGGAAATCTGTGAAGAAGTGTCTGAGTGGGTACAAACTCCACTCCCGCCTGTGCGTGTCAGGGATTCTAAGCCACCTTGCTTGCCTACCCTCAGCTTTTAGAAATATGCTGTAAACTTGCACGGAATTCTTCTCACCATCTTTATGCCTCCCCGCATCTCTTCCTCCTGTTCTCTGCCACAGGTGTGCCAATGCTCTCATCTCATTGCTTTGACATGGCCTGCCCTATAAAAAAATTGGTCCTTTGTGTGATTTCAACTTTCTGATGTGTTCAAGAAAATTTTTTGTGTGTTTTGTTTTGGTTTATCCAGTTTTTTCTTCTTGTCAGGTTGGGTCTTTACAAGTTCTCTACATCTTATATATCGGCAAAACACTCTCTGCTACTTCAAGCTGGCTTTCGTGCTAGTCAACTTTATATTTAATTGCTTGAGATTTAATCCAAAATAGCATTATGATTAAACTGGAGGAGAAATAAGCATGTCCCAGAGAAGAAGAGAATGCCTACTGGACATCAAGTATGTCCTTTTGGGAGAAGAGGAGTAAAATTTTGCATTCAAGAGGAATTTTTAATATTTTTTTATGAACATGTTATCATTGTCACTGTGAGTAGAAGGATGTGTTTGGACACTGACTAACCCAAAGGGCAGACTACAGCATATGTGGTCAGTTGGCAATCAGTCTCTGTTTTCACTTGGTTTTGAGTCCATGTATGAATGGCAGAGGCTGGAGGAGTACAGATGAAAAGTTCAAGAGTCTTGTACAGCTAAGATTCCACAAATGAATTATTTCAACTGAAACACTTAATAAAATATGGGATGTGCAAGAAGGTAGTAGCATTTTCTAATTTTTGGCGATATAGGATCTCAGAAGCTGGCTGGTCTCAGTATTACATTGCAAAGTCACCAGCTTTTTGGCTACAGAGAAGCAGTTGCAGTAATAGTGGAGGAAGGAAGATGTTTGCCCTCTCTGTTAGGAAGATGTCTTTTAGAACCCAGTAATCTAGCTGGGGACACCTGACGCCAGATTATTCAGAAGGGTGATTACAAAATCCAGTGATTGATAGCCACCTATTTCCCTGGATTAAATGCCTTTCTGCTTAAACATATAGAATCAGTTTTATCTTCTTTAAAGTGCCCTAACTTAAAGGATGTAGAACCCAGGACTGAGAAAAGCTGATTTCTTAGTGGAGGGGAATGGTTTTCCTAAAGGCAAGAACAGGTCAGTATTTGGATGTGAAACCTGAAGGATATAAGAAGACTAAGTTGTGTCATCTGACTAGTGTAGATGCATTAGTGTCCTACAAAAGGTATATTGGGTATAAGAGTGTGAAGAGAATTTGCAGATAAAGTAATATTTTGGGGGATCCTTTTCTGATTGTGAAGGATAGGACTGGCGCTTGCCATAGTAAAACATAAAGAAGTCTTTTTTTGCACGTCTACCAATTTCCAGTGAATTTGTATCCTCATAACGCTTCTAGATTTTGTTTCAGGTCTTAACCAATACTTTGTCTTACCCTTAAGTAGTATGATTTTGCTTTTAGGTATTACTCTTAGAAACTTTTAATTTTTTAAAATTTAATATTACAGTGAGTAAATTAATTGATAGCTTTAAGACTGGTAGAAGAAAAGAAGAACCAACATTTTTTCCTTGTTATTATTTTTTATAAAAACGTTAGGCTAGGAATTTGTTACTCATGGTTAAGTGCCTTGCTTAAAGTCTCAACTAGTAAACTATGGGGCTAGGATTTATTTGCCTTTACTGCCCAGGGTCTTTTCATCTATATGCTTGAGAAAACAGTGTTAGTTTTTAAAGAAGTGATTATCTTTGTTAAAACAAATTATCTTGGAACTAAGCACATTTTGATTTTTGTCACTGCTTCCTTTTCTAAATAAGAGAATTAATTATAATTTTCATTGCTATGTCTTCTGGCATTCACTTACTTACAGATTTTTTTCTCTACCTTTTTTCTTTCCCTAAATAGCCTGTCAGAACACTATGACTAGGAGTTACTCCAAGGCTAGTCTTGTGGAAAATAAACAATCTGCATTCTAGCTAGAATGTAAGCTGCAGAAACAGAATTTAATGGTAATTCAGTGAAATAATAGGTCACCTAGGGAAAATAAGGGGATACAGTAATGGAATATTGTCACTGTGATTATTACTGGCAGATATGATCAGGTCTGTCTCTGTAGTTAAAAAGAGAAGAAAAAAAAGCTGGACTTTGCCATATAACTGGAAACTACAAACTAAAATATATATCTCATTACCTTTTCAATTCTCTTGTGGTGATCACTGGGTGACAGTTTTTTCACTAATTTAAGAATTAGAAGTTCACAAAACCACTCGAGAGGTATTCAAGCCACAATGAAAACAGGAAAAGTAAATCATACTTTATTCAATTTGATTGGAGCTCCCCAGCAGGTGAATATTCATATATGTTGTTGTATCACGTATGTGGTCTTAAAAAATCAGCTTTATTGAAATATAATTTACAATTAACATACAATACACCAAAGATATTTACACTTACAACTTGATAAGTTTGACATATCTATACACTGAAAAATTTCCACCACAATCAAGATAGTGATCACATTCATTGCTTTCAAAAATTTCCATGTATCCATTTTGTAATTCCACTCCCTAGGCAATCGCTCATCCACTTTCTATCACCATAGATAAGTTTGACTAGTCTAGAGTTTCATACATTTAAAAGTATGCTGTATATAATCCTTTTTGTTTGGCTTCTTCAAACAGCATAATTATTTTAACATATAATACTAAAGAACAATCCATAAAAAGACAAATTGGTGACTTGGGCTACATCACAATTAAAATTTTCTGTTCTACTGAAGTTGTGGTCCAGAGAAAGAAAAGACAAGCCACAGACTTAGCGAAAGTACTTATACCTTACAAAAGACTTATATCATATATGATAAACTCTCAAAATTTAATAAAAATAAAACAAACAACTTAACTTTTTTTTCCTTTTTGTCGTTTTTACTGACTGGTAACGGGATCGCAACCCTCGGTGTCGCGCCCGTACCGGGGACCAGCAACGGGATCGCAACCCTTGGTGTTGCGCCCGCACCACGCTCAGCCAGTGAGCAGGAACCGGTCTCCACATGGGATCCAAACCCTCGGTGGGAGCACCGCCGCGATCCCAAGCGGTACACTCTCCAGTGCGCCATTGGGCCGGACCAACAACTCAATTTTTTAAATGGGGAAAATAGTTGAATAGAACAATAGCAAAAAGGGAAATGGATGAATGATCGATGTCATGAATCATTGAATCATTAGGGAAACACAAACTAAAACCCTAATGATACATCACTGCACATTTATCAGAATGGTTAAAATCCAAGACTGAACATACCAAATGTTGGTAAGGATGTGGAACAGGGGAGCGCTCATTCACTCCTGATGAGATATAATATGGTATAGCCATTTTGCAAAATAATTTTGTGGTTCATTTTGAAAACTTAAACATTTATTTGTCATAGAATTCAGCTGTTTTACTTCTTGGTATTTACCCATGAGAAAAAAAAAAAAAAAAGCATATGTCTATACAAAGCCTTTTGCACAAATGTTTATATCAGCTGTATTTACAATACACAAAAACTGGAAATAACTCAAATTTTCCTTAACAGATGAATGGATTAAAAAATATGGTATATCCACACAGTGGACTACTACTCGGCAATAAACATAATGAACTATTGATAGACAACAATATAGACATGTGCTTTTATGGTCAACAATAAAATGATTTGGCAAAAAACATGAAGCACATGCAAGTATGAATGGGCTGGAAATATTTTATTAAAATTTTCATAATTGGCACATCAAATATTTCAATTCTAATATAATTTCAATGTTTATATGCATAGAAATATAATTCTTTATTTAAAAAATATAAAAATGAAAACTGAAAATCGCTAGTTAGTGCATCGTTATGTGTTCTGAAACAATTTATTAAGATTTTGCAATCCAAATTCCAAACAGCTATCTAAGTTGATGTTTCATATATTTCCTTATAAGTCATATAATGTTCTTCTCAATTGCTAAACAAAACAAAAACAATGGTTCTTTATTCCATTACACTCTAATTAGATGTAGCAGCTAGGCAGTGTCATTTAGGTTATCCTTTGACATCTTCAAAAAAGACCATTCATACTGAAACCATCACATAAAAAGCACTGGAGCAATTAAGATCATTTAAACATTATAAGCAATGAAAAACTGTAATTTTGTGACAATCTTGGGCTTGTGGATTGTGTTGATATTTAGTTGATTATAATAAGAATGATAAGAGCCAGACACTCAATTCAGCTGAATTAAAGAGAATATATTGGCATACATACTTGATAAACCTATATTTAGGGTTGATTTGAGACATGACTGGATTCATGTGTTCAGCAAGCAATGCCCCTTTTTTAAACTTTCTTTACATTCCAAACTATCCACAGTCCATGGCAAAAAAGACTGCTAGCATCACCAGGTAATATTCTGTAAGCTTTATAGTCATGGAAAAAAGAAAATGTTTCCTGGTCAATAGAGCCAAGAGACGTTTAATGGCTCTGATTGGCCTTATGTGACCTCACCCCTGAATTAATTATTTTGCTAAGAGTGATGTGGTAAGTACAGTCATGTATCACTTAACTACATGGATACATTATGAGAAATGCATTGTAAGGCAATTTTGCCATTATGCAAACATTATAGTGTACTTACACAAACCTAGGTAGTATAGCCTACTACACGCCTAGGCTATATGGTATAGCCAGTTGCTCCTGGACTACAAACTTGTATAGCATGTTACTATACTGAATTTTGCAGGGAATTTTAACACAATGGCAAGTGTGTGTATCTAAACATATCTACACAGAAAAGGCACACAAAAATAGGGTAGCACAGTATGTTTGCTTACACCAGCATCACCACAAACACATGGGTAATGCATTGCACTACAACATTATGAGGGCTAAGGCATCCCTAGGCAATAGGAGTTTTTCAGTTCCATTAAAATCTTATGTGACCAATGTCCTATAAGTGGTCAATAGTTGACCAAAATGTCATTAGCGACACATGACTGTAACTCATTAAGCAGAACTGATTATCCTGGCATATTTTGAGCCACAAAGTGGACATATTCCCTATCGAATCAAAGGAAAATCAAGAAGCTATTACAAAAAGAAAAAGATGGATAATAAGCAATGAAAGCAGTTATCCACTCACAACAGGATTAGATTCTACAGAGGAAAATTAACATTCCCTCTCGTAGTTCTAATAAGAAAAGTGAAATAGCGGTATGAGCAGGATGGTTATTAGCAGTGTGACAAGTAAACTATGGTAGACTGCTTTCATTGGAATATCCATTGTACTATAGATTAGCCATCAATTCTCAGATTTTTTAGATTTTTACCTGGGAGTTTGATCTGTGTTTATCTTATTGTGTGTGTGTGTGTGTGTGTATGTGTGTGTGTGTGTGTGTGTGTGTGTGTGCGGGTATGTTTAGGGTGAGAGCTGATGATGAAAAAGTGCAGATGTGTCATGTAACTTTTCCATGGAACATTGATTTTTCTTGCTTTATTTGGTTAAAAATAAGAATTTTAAAAAGTCTACTGCTCATGTGTAGGTCTTAATTTAGACTATATGATTATTTTATTTAAAATAGCACATAAGTTGCATTGGTCACTGAACCCAGCTGAAAAGAAGTTTTGATTTACTTAAATTACTTTTCTAAATATGCATGTAGGAATCAATTCCCCCACTCTGCTGGGCAGAACTTAGAGAGAAATCCAAAGTAGAACTTTGGAGAGCAAAGTCCCAACTTTTGACGTACAGCACTGGAAGAAAATAAATAGGAGAGAGAAGGTTTACCTCTGATGGGTAGAAGGAGAGATGGGGTAACTAAGGTAAATAAATCAATTTTCATTTTGTAGATAGTTCTTCACAGGCTTCTTGGTTCCACACTTTCTTAAGCATGATTCTCTAGCTGATTGCAGCTAGAAAACTGAGGATAATTTTTAGAAGAATAAAAACAGAGACTTGGATATTAATCTGTGATGTGGAAAAATACCTTTTAAAAAGCAGACTAAGTTTACTAAGCAGTTATAAATCTCCTAAAATGCCTTTTAAGAAAAGTGGTTGCATGGCTTTTATGCGTAAATTTGTATTCTTCGAACCGTGGGATCTATTCCATTTTGACTTGGGTGATGACAGCATGGTGATTATGTATATAAAACCACTTCATCCACTTTTCTCAGTAAGGAGCAGTCATGGGCAGGCACACTAAGTCTTCTTGGGTCGTTGAGCTAAGCCAGAACACGAAGAGCTGGTCAGGATTCAAAGATTAGCAGGAATTTCACTTCAACCTGATTCTAGTTTGTTTTCATTTTGCATAACTGTAGAACAAAGCAAGCAAGCAAGGGCTCCATTAAGTAAGAGTATTAATGGAAGATAGCTGCAGTTCCTCTATACCTTAGTTTCTTACAGAGGTGCATTAGATTCAGAATTCCAGTGGGATACAAACAACGTGAAGTACAAGGACCTTGATCTGTGGCCTGTGGCCTTTTATGACTTTACGTTTTTGGTGGTCTGCATCAGCATTCAAAACTTAAAATACCTTATGAGCTGATTCTTTGCTGAACCACAGACATGTGCTTGTGTGTTCTATTTCTTTGATCTAGCTCATATCGAATCCTTCATCGCAACTGAGAAGGACCACAGGCAGCTATGCTCTGCTAAAACCATCTAGTAAAATCATGTTCTACTGTAACCACTGCATTTGTGTTGCATCCTGAATGGTGGCAGGTTTCATGGGCTCTGAGGTTGTGGCAGCTGAAATGATTTTCTGTGCCTCTTACTTTCTTTTACTTGCCAGTATTCTCACTTGTATTTTTTATTAAATAACCTATTGGTTCTTTTACCCCCAAAATTTTCATTATAAAATGTGTTTATTATGAAACTCAATTTTACTGAAAGAAATTTAGTTAATTGGTTTTTTTATAAGCCTTTAGAATATATCTATCTACAAAGCCTAACATCATGGAGTTTCTTAGTGAAACCATGAATCTGGAGACCCACTTCTCAAATATCCCTAGTGCTTTCTGTAACACAGCACTACCAATACAATTTTCTACTTGATAGCATATAGGAGGTCTGGTTTAGGAAAACCCAGAATAAAATTAAATACAACAGCAAAATTCATAACTATTAGGAGCTTTGCATACTTGTTTCTGGCCAAGCTAAACAGGATAAATTAGTATCTTTAGTCAGTTGAAAACATTATAAGCATTTTTATTCCTCTATTTATTCTTTGTGTACAAGGACATAGATTTCACTATCTTGGAAGAACATGGAATGTAAATTTAGGCCTTTGACCTTGTAAATTCCTATTTCTATCCCCATCCACTCACTTTCTTCTAAATTGTCATCTTTTGGGTTAGCAATACTTTAAAATATGTTAAATCTTTCTACTTCTAGAAGTTTCAAATAATTGCTTGTGGAATATACTATAAAGCATATGTACCTCACAGGGCCTGGTTTTCCAAAGCTTTGCAGTTTCAAATATTAACCTTGCAGAAGACTGGAAATTTTCCTCAGGCTATAAAGTCTTCGGTATAAGGTAAAGATTTGTGGCACAGCAAGGTTGCTTGTTTAAGGAAAGACTAGTTACTGATTGTTATGTAAAGATACTGAGAAATTACTGTAAGAAGGAATGTTTGCTAAGACCAAGCTTTTGTTAATAGCCTTACTGGAATGTCATCTGGTTTGTTTCACTGAAACTTACCAGCCTATTTTGTTAAACTATAACCCCACCTATGTCTCTTCCTGTAACTTCCTGGTCTGGAAAATAAATGCAGGAAGAGAACCCCAATTTGGGGTTAATTTCCCAAGGAAGTGATGCCTCTCGCTTGATGGTTCTGGGGAAGTTAACCACTTTGGAGCCTCTCACTGCGCAGAAGAGATGGGCTTTGAGTAATCCTTTGCATCTCCATCACCCAGAGGAAGTGGGGTGACAAATCCGTGGGGGGCAAAGTAACAATTGCTCTTTTAAGTTTAGAATCTATCTTCTTAGAAAGTTACCCATTTCATGATTGTTCACTTTTTGAAGTTAGAAGGTAGAAAAAAGTGGAAAAAAGAGGTAGAAGAAATAAGTAGAAGCTGTTGCCAAGGAATATATTCTAATTTCTCAAGTACAGTGACTACTTACCTTAGGGCTGGGAACAGTTCCAGAGGCCAAAAAGATAATTAGTGTTCTGATAAGATTTCCTTTGTGAATACTGTATCAATTGCAATCACGCTTGTTAGAACATTAATTCTTCCTATTGCAGATCTTCCCACAGCAAGGCTATGAATCAGTTGTTTCTTTTATGTAAACAGTGAGCTTCCTATGTGAGCCCTATTTATTCATTTAAATATTCCCAACATGGTTGTGAGTTTTTAAGTATTTATTGTTTTATATCAAAGGGGTATGTTTAAGTTTGAAAAAAATATACAAAAATGTTTTCCAATTGACAAAACATAAAAATTTGAAAAAAACATAGAGGCATGCATTTAAAGATTTTAATAATCTAAATATAATTATTTGGCTTAAAGAAAAATATGAAAGAGTAGATTGGCAAATGGGCCATTACCATATTTTCACTAACGTATGAGAATGTGGCACAAAAGAAATTGACATAGTTACTTAAAATTATTCTAAACATCCCATATCAAATATTTTAGGCATTATTGAAAATGATTGTCACTGGAAATATAAGAGGCCTGTTCATAGATTGCTAGTTGCCTTATTGTCTGAATATGTGACTTTCCACATTGACACCAAATTGCTATCCTGTCAACAAGTAAAAGGATGGATCATTTTATCTCCTGATTGATGAAGTTTCAAATCCACAAAGCACAGGCTGTCAGTCCTTTGAGGTGATTATGATGCCTCAAACCTGACAGCTTGTCCTGACAGCTTTCTCATATTCCTGAAATCAAATTGTTCCTGCTTTTATTAGAAGAAGGCAGGTGTGTGAAAACTAGAGGAAGAAGAAGGTAAATAGAAAGGAAAATGATCTTCATGTTCAGCGTAATTATAAAAAGTTGTTTCCAGGGAAAAGTGTAGACATTGATTTTGCCTCTCCTCATGATGTGCACAGATGAGATGCAAAGAACCCATATGGGTCCAAGGTTTGCCAGAAAAGAAATATCAGGATAAGCAGATGGCAGTACCATTGCCATATGGCTACTCACGAATGGACCCATGTTATGGCACTTTGCCATAGAATAAAGCTAGAAATAATTTTTTGCTACTATTTTAAACAGTGCAACAAATGAAGATATGGTCTGTTGACATGAAAAATCATTAGAAAATTATGACAGGAGTACTCTATTATATGCGATTCAGTAAACTGGCTCTTTAACTTATATAACAATTTAAAAAGGGATCAAATTGATGAGGTTTCCTGTATTTTGGGTACAGAATTATGCAGATTTTTTTTTAAAGCTTCAAACCCAAACTCCCATTCATTGAGGCTAGAATATTTTTAAAGGCTTACATATAACTATGGCTTAAATTCAGTATTACAATGTTTACAATTGTAGTAAAATGGCACGAATAGCATCTACTTTGCCTCTAACACAGGTTTTCACGTGCATATCAAATAAAATATTCTATGCCCAAAATTTTTCAAAATTTCAATGTAGTTTATTTAGATATATACTGGTTGTTTTTAGCCATCTCTTTGGTGGTTCATACAGACTGTGAGAAACTGAGATGAGTTCTTCAGGGTTATCTCTGGCAAAACAGGAAAAATAGAAATTCTTCTTTTGGACCCAAAAAACAGTTATAGGAGTTGCCCTGGGGAACATACATTGATGCAGGCAGCTAGGCGGATGGGCTCATAGAAATATAATTCTGGGTCAGACCAGAAGGACAGTGGAATCTTGTAGTCTAAGAGATAGATGAGTATGCATGCATTTTAGGTATAAAGAGGACTAAAATGAATAAAAGTAAAATCCTTTTTTAGAATGATACTACTTGGGATTTGGTGGGATATATTTTTATCCAGTTGTCCTATAAAAGTAACAACTTAAATCTGGAGTTTAATTGAAAGTTATTTTGCTAGTTAAAATGATACTAGATAAAATGATACTAATGTAAAGTCCCAAATCTCAGTGAATTAACATAATAAAATTTCCTTATTGCTCAGGTAAAGTCCAATCCAGGGTAGAGGGTAATTGGAAGATGTGCAGGGGGCAGTTTTATTTCAAGTGTCCATTCAGAAACATGAGCTCACAGGGATCTGCCATCTTCATCATGTGGTTTCCAAGGTCATTCTGCGTGTCAACACTAGACAACCAACCATATAAAAAGAAAATGGATAAATGACTGCATGGGGATTTTATTTTATTTTGCTTTCTAAATTAAATTAAATTAAATTTTATTCTGTGTGTATGTATGAGAGAAGGCATTTTAAGTAAAAGTGGCATACACCATTTTTACCCATTATCCATTGGCCAGAATTTAGTCACATGGACACATGAAAAAGAGGGCAAGAAATAAGTTATAGTTTCATGCCCAAAATGTAAGAAAATATACACAAAAATCCATTCTCTGTCACACTCAGCCCTTCCATTCACCAAGCACCTTTAATATTCTGCCATATCACAGATCACACCCTAGGGAGATAGCCCCAAATCCCATCTAGTCACATCTGGCTCACACCTAAATATGGCTCTTTGAGCTCTGGAAATCTATAAATTAAAAAGACTATTTATCTGACACCTGCCCCTGAGAAACAAATATATAATGGAGAATGGGCAATGTGAAAACAATGGAAACTCCAATTCACAAAAGGGACAAAAGAGAAATACACAGCCGTCAATGGTTCACATAAAATCTTGCTGAGCAGGCATATGGCTGGTGGGATTTAGCCTCCAGCCCTAGTCTGGGGAGAATGGAAGTGCCTTGAGTAGATCATGTATTTGCAATCTGTGAGTAACTATTTTGAACATCGGTCTCCTTTGCCTTGGCTCTACCAGCTGGAAGGATTTTACCTTATGTATCAATCCCAGGGGCTGTAACAGAAGTATTTATTGAAGGGGATGCCTTTCTGGAGCTGTATCTTTGGCAGCCAACGTCCTAGTGGTCCTAAATATTTAGGACCACAATAGTCAAATAGTCAAAGGCTTTCTCTTTTCAGTTTAAGATTACAGTTTCCTTGACACTTGACAATAAAATTCTCTCAAAGTGGAATACTGCATTCTTCTAATTTGTTTATTTTCAGTCAGTCCCAGGGGTCTTACATAGTTCTCAATCTTCCTTACTTAGCTGCTTCCTTATTCCCATGACTCTCTTGCTCAGTTTAATAGAGGTGACCTTGAAACTGCTGGCATTAGTCTGATCTTTATTGCAAAACTGTGTCAAAAAGATTTTGAAGTTTAAAATATTTTTAAATCTTATTAATGTTGTTTTGAATCTAGAAACTAATTTAATGTGGCCCCAAATGTCTGCACTTTCTTTATTCCCTTTTGTTTTTGCTTGCAAATAAGGCAATTATCACTTGAGGCCTTCTCATTCTCATAATAACTGCTAAACTCAGCTAATGATCCCTAACATACATTACTAACTTCTGATTTCCAATATTTCTTATAGAGCTAGAGGCTTAGCAGGCATGTCGTCTGCCTTGTGAGTTATTGCAGATGATATTTTGAACATTTGTTTTTCCAGTACAGAGCAAATATCTCCATTTTTCTGATCTATTTTATCAGTATCCTTGTATCTCATTGACTCATCAACAATAAGACAATTTATAGATATATAATTTAGTATCCCACTTGTAGTAAAAACTCTTGTATTAATGAAGTTAATGCTAGCTGCTATAACAAGAAAAATTGATATCTTGCTCAAGTAAAATTTGACAGAAGTGAAGAAAGAACTGGCTCCACACATTCTAGAATAGGTTGTTGGCTTGAAAAAAATTACATGAATTTCCAAGTTGCTCTTGGATTTGAGATCAAGCTATCAGATGAAGAAAGAAAAGACAATTGCATAGAATTTATTTAGTTGGCCATGCCTAGGAGTGTTATACATAACTTCCGCCAATATAACTCTGATTAGAATAAATCACATGGTCTGATCTAACAATTCTGGCCAGGAAATACAGTCTAGGATTATGTTCAAGAGAGAAGAAAAAATGGGTTTCTGACCAGCTCTACAGTTTCTGCCAGTAACTGAAGCATTACTTTGTCAACAAATTCTATTAACTTCAGTATAGTTATTGATTTGACCATTTGACCATTTAACATTTTGAGTAATTATTACTTTCCAGGCAAGTTGGCTATTTGAATTTGCAGATTGTAGAATATCTATTGTAAGACAAACAAAGCTATAAAACACATTATTTGATATTAACTAGGGAAACTACTTATTTGTTGATAGTGTGATGAGGACAGAAGGAATAGAGTAAGAGAGATTCTAGAATTGAATTTGTGCTGAATCTTTATATGAGAGTTACAAAGAACTAGACAACAGATGATTTCAGGCAACGGGGATATAATATGCAAAGACTCAAGGCAGATATCATCATTCTTAAATGAATAAATAAATAAACTGCACTTCAATAACCTGGAACACAAGGTGTGTGAGGAAATGTATTTAGTGATGATTCTAGAGAGAGGCTGGGATGAGATAATAAAAGGGCCTAAATAGGGTGACATGATTTAAATACATGTATTTATTTATTTCAATATATTTTTATATCCACGTAATGTAAGTAAATATATTTATATACATATAAATATAAATGTATTTATATAAATGCATTTATGTGTTTGTTTTTTAGTCTATCATGATGCTCTTCTCAGTATAGGTGATCGATCTGGGGTTATTAGAGTCATGCCCTAAAACAAAGAACAAGTAGGCTTATATTTATCTCTGGAAGTCTTCAGTTCTATGGAAGAATATTTTGTGACATTTTAAGACCTATCCAGATACTATGGTTCTATTGGCATTTATAATAACTAAACCCTCTATATATTGAATAGTTAGGCAGTTCCTGTTGACTTAGATTTCATTCATTTCTATTATTATCTAGCATCTCAAAATCTTCAACAAATGCAGCTTTTGGTAATGCAGAAAGAGTAAGAAAGAATAAAAATGTGACATATGCCCACAATTTATAAGGATTTTTTTTTCAGAGACCTTGTGATGTCCTCCCTGAAACTATTTATAAGTTTTGCCATGCAGCTCAGCACTTTGTAAAAACATCAAGTAGAATATGATACTCAGAAATTTTGGTGACAAGTGCTATGCAAGTTTCAAATATATGCTCTAATGTCTGGCATCAGAATTAAATCAAAACACATCACTTGTTAATTTCATAGAAAATATAGGAAAGTTAGTGGATTGTTGTCATTTTAAGTAAACCCAAATTTTATTAGGAAAACAAAAAAATCCTATAAGACTAAAGGTACTGAGGGATGTCAATCTTTCCTCCATCTACAGATTCTTTACCTTCATGTGTTGTGCCTATTTTTTTTTTCTTTTTCAGTATGAAAGATGTGGTATTCAGCCCCATAGCCAATTTCCTCAAGAAATGCAATCACATCGTTTTCTATTTGTGATCCTGGAAATGAATGAAGTTTTGAACATCACTGGTGGGTGACATAGTACAATTTATTTAGGCCTCTGTTCAACTCTAAGCTGCAAAATCATCTTTCTCCTTCAGTCTTGTCTCTCGTACTCTCTCCAAAATTTGTTATATGCACTCCAAATTCTTTGTGGATTATGTAGAATATTTTACTTCTTCTCAGCTTTTGTTTTCAAACTCCTATATACCAACCTTACAAATTCTCAGGAAAAAATACAAAAACCTCTGGTGAAGCTGAGCCACAGGGATGGATGAAAAGGCAGTTGGTTTATAATCAACAAAAATACTTATCTGTCATGTATGCTCATGTAATTATTGGGCGCAAGAAAACTGGGAGTGTAAATTGTAAAGAATCTCCAAAGCCTCTTTTAAATTGATTTAACCTCAAGGAATCTTCCTTGACAATGTAAAGTACTCTTTTAACTATGTTTTAACAATGTTCTGAATCAAATGGATTTCTTCATATTCTTCCAAGCAAGAAACAAATTGTCCTTAAAAAAACTGGTTCTTTCCTGAAAAGGCAGGAAAGAGAAAGGGACCGATATTTTAATTTCAGCCCACGTATCTGGACATGATTTTTTAAAAAAATCAAACTATTTGAAGATATTGAGTTATTATTTAAATTTTTATTACAAATTATATTCATATTGTCATTATGTTTTTAAAAAATCCTATTAGTGGTCCACACCAAAATAATTAAGGATGAAATGATATGAGGCCTAGCATTAGCTTCAAAATAATCACTGAGGCAGGAGGAAATTGGGTAGGGAGACGGGTGAAGTAAAGTTGGCCAGTTGCTAAGCATAGTTAAAGCTGGTTGATGTGACTGATGAGTGCATGGGGGGTTCACTATGCTATTCTCTCTGTTTTGTTATATGTTAAAATTTTTAAACCTTAAAGTTTAAATTATGATTCATTCAGTCAAGATGTATAACCATCTAATCATTCCAAAAGCTGTGTTTTCTCTTACCTCTCCACTACTCCTTGCCACCATGTGCTAAATGGAAGAAATCGATCTGTACAGCAATCTCTGTCTGTCACAGCAAACCGGGTGTTTCCTTGATGGTAACAATAATAATAATAGTAACCATGGAAGTATAACCAAGCAGCAATGCTGTCATAGTCCTTATTTGACAACCTTGTGTCTCCAACAGGAATACAAAGGGAAGAAACAACCTTGCACTATTGATTTTCACTTTATTCATACTTGACTACGTTGCCAGCTGAATGGACTCAGCAAGAATTGCTACATAGCAGAACTCAGCCACCTGTCAAGTTCCTCATGTTTCTTCTTCGTGTCACTCATGGCCTGAAGCCCAGCTTTTACACTAGTACAGCTGTTTTCAAATTGTGGGCAAGCAGGAGCAGCATCACCAGAAACTTGTTAAAATATTTTCTCAGGCCCCATCTCAGATCTACTTAACAAAAAACTCTGGCGGTAAGGCCCAGTGTATTAGATTTCTATTGCTATGTAGCAAATCACCAAAAAGACATAGCATATTGAAAAATACTCACTTACTAGCTCACAGATCTATAGGTCAAAAGTCCATCATGGCATGACTAGGTTTGCTGTTCAGTTTGTAACAAGGCTGAAATGAAGATGTTGGACTAAGCTGAATTATTGTCTAGAATCTCTATACAAAAATCTACTTCCAAGCTTATTCTGGTTGTTGTATGAATTTATTTCATTGCAGCAAAGTCTCACGTCTTAGCTGGCTGTCAGCCAAGGGCTGTGCTCAGCTCCAAGAGGCTTTCGTCATTCTTTACAGTGTGTCCCCTTCCACATTTAAGTCAGAATGGTGCACCCTGTCCTTCTATTTGCTCATCTCCTCTGTTTCTGACCTCTCGATGAAGATTCAAAGGCCTCATTAATTAGCTCAGCCACAATTGGATAATCTTTCATAAACTCACCTGACTTGGGACCTTAATTACCTCTGCAGTAATCCCTATGCAGCAGCAACTAAATTAGTGTTGGATTGAATAAGTGAGAGAGGTGAATAAGTGGGACCAGGAATTTGGGGGCCCATCTTAGAATTCAGCCAATCACACCTAGCAATCTCTGTTTTACTTAGCCCTCCAGGTGATTCTGAGGCACGTTAAACGTTGAGAACCAAAACATTAGCACTTGGTCCTCCATTTAGCATAAGCAACTCTTCCAGGTTGCCTAAGTTCTTTTTTTAGTTTTAACACTGAAAGTTCAACAACCAGTGGAATCTCTTAGCCCAGGTCAAACTCAAATGGTTAATGATGTTAGGTTTATGCTGTTCATCCCTTGTGCATCTTAATAGTACTGCCCTCATCTTATTTCTTTCACGATATGATAAAATAATTTTTTATCCAATGGCTCACAGGTATATCTACAAATTTTTCTGCCCTGGAGAAATTTCACCTAATTGGCCATAGAATTCTCTTAAATTATCATATGGATACAAATAATGTGAGATAGAGCTGAAACTAAAAAATATCATCCTTGAAAAGCAAATTTCACTTCTACAGTTTCTTAATTTCAAAACTATACTCAAAATGTAACTACTGCTACATCTTCAAAATAAATGTTTGAATGAATGAACAAAGTTTATATGCAACTATAATTTCTTAATTGCTAAAAAAATTATTACCTATGCGATGTCAACCTCTTACATCTATTCTAAAATATTGCATAAATTATGATAGTTGCTTTGTCAGAGACTGAAACTGGGAAAAGCATTACCATATGGAATTTTGAGCAAAGAGAAATTCGTGATATTTGACACTAGCAATTAATGTTTTCACTTAGACATGGCCCTGTTAATTTTACTTTTGATCACTTATCCTCAACCAAAGGAAGTTGCATAGCTGTGCCTAAGTTCAAGTGGCAAGGAAGGTATAATTTTAGGTACCCAGAGGATATCACTGCCATAGTGTGTGGGGATGGGTGGGGGGAGGGGGGGTTGGTGAGAGAGAGAGAGAGACACAGAGAGAGACACAGAGACACAGAGACTGAGAAATGAGTAGTAATAAAGTATACATTATGTTTGTACATGAGAGGGAGAGGAAATCTCTCTTTTCTGTCAGAAAAACTAAAACCCTCATGACGCTTTGGTTATATAGCATGTCAGAAGAAATATAAAAGAAAGAAAGTTTGTGATTCTAGCGAGTAACAAGGGGATAGATTTCTACTTCCCATACACATAATAAATACCCTGAAGTCAGAAGTTTGGACAGTTTTCAGATATGGCTATCAAAGTTGTAGGAACAAGCCAGGAATATAAATATTGTCATATCATTTTTGTCAAATAGTACCTAGAAGTATATTACTATTAAGATTAGTATGTGTCCAAAAGTTAAATTTTAATCAAAACATTAAATATTGTTTCAATCTAAATTAAATTAGGAAGGCTATTTATGTTTATAACTTGGAGGGGAAAAACGTGTAGATGTGGAACCTTTTAAAAATAACCAGAGTGTGTTTTTGTTTCCCTTACTTGATCCAAGTTTGTGATTACAATGGCTGAGACATCACAAGCTCTGTCTGATGCTCAGGTCAGATTTTCTGCCATTCCTCATTTTTCTTAACTAAAGTTCAGAATCTATCATGAGACTCTGGAAAGGGTGAAACAAAAGGAAGAATTGGAGCTAGAGATCAACAGAAGTGCCAAGGGTAGATTAGAGCTATCATAGATCTATAATCCCTTCATTTAAAAAATGAGAATGTACTGTGGGGCATATCGAAAGGAAATGAAAGGAATGGTTTTAGTGGTAAAAGAAAGAGATGGAGTCTGGATACGTCTATTAAATAGGCATGAAGCCTGGAAAATCAGTTTAATCAGACTCTGCAAATATTAGAGGAGGTATTTGGTTTGATTTAGGAAAGAGTTTAAAGCCAAGCCAATCTTAGTGAGAAAAAAAAATCCCCATCTCTACTGAGTTCCTGGAAAATCTTTGAGTTTTTATTATTATTTTAATGTTTAATTATCTATAGGTAATATACCATGTTATTTATAAAATGACCATTGAAGCAGAAGCACTTTGCAGAATGAGAAATATGTAGCCCTTGTCATCATTATAAATGGTGATGATTTTCTTCAAGCAGACTCTGAAACCAAGATGGAAGGAGAACACTAACTCCTAAATTTACAGCAAAATTTTACTTTCTGTGGAGGAGTATCTGAGAGAATAAATATACTTGAGAAGATGTGTATATGCACAAGTGTGTTAATATTCATTTGCATCCATCTGTCTATTGATATACCTTTTCATTCAAATGTTTCCAAATGGAATTTTGTTATGATTGTCATTTGCTTCCTTATTAACAAGATCTGGGATGATACACATTGTAAACATTTTGGTGTATCTAAGCTGCACATCTAACCTGAGGCATACAAGAAAAGTTGGCCTATTTTCTTGTCTGTTGGACACATTTCACCAAATATCATGTAAATCCCAGTCCACTTTGGAAAAACAGCCCAGTTGATTTTGAGATTAAAAGCACCTACAGTGTCAAGAAATGTGCCTGTATTTTGAGCCAGCCTCCATACAGTGGAGCTGTCTTTGGCAACTGTTGCTCTTTGATAGGAACAAAGAGAAGGGAAGTTAAAAATGATTCATCTGGAAGAAGTAAGAATGGAGTTTGAAAGGACTTTCTGCAAGAAAAATAAAGACAGAAAATTAAACTTTCCTAAGCACAACATCTACAGACAGAGGATATGCATAAATGACTACCAACATCCGGAAGGCCTCTGGGGAACAAGCCGGAGAAGGAAATTGAGAAAGAAGCTACTATATCATTCACTCTTCCTTCTAAAGTAAATAAAGGGAAGGCCAGGTAAGATGCGAAGTCAGTTTATGCAAAATTTTAATGACTTGGAACTTGTAAGTGGACTGGGATTCATTAAATCCACTTTACCTTGACCAGATTCAGGACTTTGTCCAGGTTGCCAGGCAGCAGCATTTTCTTTCCCAATCTGTGTATAACAATAGAGGAATTATACAAGCTCCGGGTGATGCATTAAAAGGAATTTAATGTGAACAATGAAGGGTTTGGGCTATTTTCTTCCTGTAGTCATTCAGTTCCTTTTCTCTGTCCTTACAGAAATAAAACAAGAGAAATTCATCACATTTGCTGTTGGTACAACATTGTCAGAATTAGGCACTATGTACATACTAAAACCTTGTTATAGTTCTCTCAGCAGTATCTAGAATTATCATAATTTTTTTAAAGAAAAAGAATGGATTCCCCAAATGATGACCAATCTTGAATCATATTAAGCATTAAATCATTTAAAATATGATTTTCAAAGGGTTTGAAGTTGGCTATGTTTATGTCACATCTCTGTTCACTCGAACTTGATTATTTTAAATTAATTTTATGGTAAGGTTTTATTCTTGTGGTTATTCACAAATATTCTCAGCCAAAAGATATTGAGAATAAAGATTTTTAAAATTAAAATATTCTATAAATTATCATTACAAATCTGATTTTATCATATAAAATTAATAAAACACATTTTTATTATTTTGTAGTTCAGATTACTCTCTCCCTGACAACCTTTGAGAGAGGATATCTTTTTCCTTTACCGGGTATATCTGTAGCATTTTACATAAACATATAACTTGTTTAACCTTGGATATAGAAATCTGTTTTTGAGAAAGACGCTGATAATTATACCAATAAGTTATCTGTTTACTATTAAAAGTTACATTACCTAATTTTAATAATGTTTAATGTTTCTTCCACCTGAGATGCAATGTAAGCATCATTTCTTGAATGCTTCTAGGTACAAGCGATGTATAAATCATGCATGTTTAATGAGATGAATTATAGGTATAGAGTGGCTTGTGATCCTTTCTTAAGTCCATCACTCTGCTTAGGGCATATGGTTATCACTGACCATCAGTCAGAGAAAAAGAAAACAGAAAGGTGCAAAACAAGCATTTTAAATCTCATCCATTTCCCCTTTCTAATTGATGAAAATTGCTTATTCTGAAATAACTGGTCTTTAACTCCCTAATAATCTCAGAACCTAGAATGTCTGTAGAGGGTAGAGAGGCGAACAAGCGAGGTGCAGGGGTGAAAAATAACCTGTCATATTAAAGGTGCAAAACAAGCATTTTAAATCTCATCCATTTCCCCTTTCTAATTGATGAAAATTGCTGATTCTGAAATAACTGGTCTTTAACTCCCTAATAATCTCAGAACCTAGAATGTCTGTAGAGGGTAGAGAGGCGAACAAGCGAGGTGAAGGGGTGAAAAATAACATGACATATTCAGACAATTTATATCCTGAGAATAGGAGCAGAAAACCACGTAAGATGGCTATGCATTGTTTTAATTTATTTTGCTAAACCACTACCTCTATCCTTTGCGGTTGTCGTATGATTATTATTGGAATTTACTGAAACAGATAAGAATTTCCTATGACAACCTAAACTCCTGTTCGTATTTTACTTATAAAGATTATCCCAACATAAATGGGAACTGTTGCTATCTATCCTCCTATCACCATCCTTGTTCTTTCATTTATTTTCCTAAACTCCTGTTCGTATTTTACTTATAAAGATTATCCCAACATAAATGGGAACTGTTGCTACCTATCCTCCTATCACCATCCTTGTTCTTTCATTTATTTTCCATTTTTTAAAAATCCTTTCCTCTTTTGCTTGGTCATTGTGGTTGCCTATACACACACTTTCATAAAAGCCAGACCTATATATTGTTTGGTTGCAACAATATATAGGTGCCTTATTTTTTCAGCTGTTTAACTGAGGCTTAACAGTTGCTCTGATATTTTCTCTAGAAATAAATTAAAACACAGGAAGTATGAAAGAACAAGTTCCTTGAGGTCTGTATTAGGGTTCTCCAGAGAAACAGAACCCAGAGGATGTGTGTGTGTTGTGGGGGGGGGAGGGGAGATGGAGAGAAGGCAATTCTTTCTTTATGAATTGGCTCATGCAACTGTGGAGGCTTGGTCGGTACAACATTTGATAGGTGGAGACTGTTAGATTCAGGAAAGAGTAGTAGTTCCAGTCCAAGCAGTCTGCTGTAGTACCGGGAGGAACCAATGTTGCACATGAGGTGTGAAAACAGTATGCCTGAGAATTCTGTCTTGCTGGAGGTATGGGGGCAGGGAAGAAGAGGTCAGCCTTTTTTTCTGTTCTGACCTTCACTTGATTGCATGAGGCCCACTCACATTATGGAGGGCAATCTCCTTTAATCAAACTCTACCTATTTATATGTAAACCTTATCCCGAAACACCCTCCCAGAAATATCCCTATTCATATTTGACCAAACATCTGGGCATTGTGGCCCAGACAAGTCAACATAAAATTAATCATGACAGGGTCAACCATTCTGATATTACAACTGTAACCAACAAAATATTATGAGATAATATCCCTTAATTTTGAGGATTGTATGAGAAAATAGAAGAATTTTGAGTAAGAAATCTTATTGGAAGATTTCCATTTCACTGTCTCATAAAAATAGCCACGTAGGGTATAGTGCATACATTTAGAAGAAGTGACCCCTAATAATCTCTCTTAATTTATTTTTTAATTTTTATTTCTTTATGACTTCTGTGTTTTGGTGCATGAAAAAGAATTTTAATGTTTTCTGTTGAATTAATAAGCTAGTAATAGCTGAAGTCTGTTTCGTCATTCTATGATTCAAGGAGTCACACATCAGAGAAATGCAGCATGATGTCGCTAGCTCAGAGAAGATGAAATGTGTACCCAAATACTTTGGGGGAATCAGAGTCTGAGCCCAGAAAATTTGAACGAATCACTGATATGGGCCACTCTGAGACATATTCCTTCCACCGTGATGAAAAATTCAGTGGCTGATCACAGCCCTGAACCATCTTATTCAAAAATGCAATGTATCTCTGTTCCATCTAATGCCCACCACTGGCATGTGTCCAATTTCATAAGTAGATTCTTATGGGGCTCCCTTGATAGATCCTTGCTTCTTTCTAGGAGGACATTAATAACAAGAACAGCAGGGAACCCCTGAAATGAAGTTTCTGAAATGACCTATCATTAATTTATATATCCTGAGTAGATCATTTAATCGAAAGTCTAAAAGTGTCCAGATTAAATTCTCTGCCATGATGCAGGTTCAAAGTCAAAAACTAAAGTTGGCTCTAGAAATACAGTTTCAAGATTGCATATCTGAATTTTGTTGACTCCAGAATGTTTGGAATAGTATGGTCATTACACAAGGAATAATTTCCCAATCAATTTAAGTAATAGAGTAAAATTTTACGTTTTCATTTTTTGGTCAGGAAGAAATTAGCAGATGCCACATAATTTAAAAACGAGAAATTAAGTATAGCCAGATCATTTTGGGACTGAATCTGAAAGGCAATGACCAAGTCTATATTATCTTTATCAGAGTTATAGAATCTGTCTTTACAGCATTTCTTTAAGTGCTTGGTTTATTTTTCTGTTTCAGCAACAACAAAGGCTTGCTTATTTTCTTTATTTTTAAATTTTTGACTTCTGATGGATAACTGACTAAATTTTCAATTGTATCTGGCTTTCCAAACACCTTGCTCCAACTCTGGTCATTGCTCACCATGGTCCCATCAGCTGTAAACATATGAATGAATTCATTATGCACAAGTATGGCCCCGAGGACCATCTCTTCGAGGGGCTATGGATGAGGGTAGATTTTCTTGGAAGATGTAACAGGGTAGTCAATAAGTACCATCTCAAGATAAAGTACTTGAAAATGCTCGTTGCATTCTTGTGAAAGCCATACAAGCAATTTTGAATAGTTTTTAAATTGTATTCAAAACCTATGTTCATGAGGAATTGATAAATTTTTTATTTCAAAATTGATTATCTTCATGCGAAATTTGTCATTTTTTAAAAAACACAAAAATTATTTGCTTAACTTTCATAGATAAAGCTCATGGCAATGAATGCACAGGATTAATTTTCACTACGAATTTTTTAAAAATGTAGTCTTTAGTTTCCAGAAATTAAGGATGAGTCTTTTTCCTAACTCATTAAAAACCATCCAGAAATCTTTACTTCCACACATATTGAAAGTTTTTTGCTAAGTAATTGCATACCAGAATTTGGAAATTGGTATTCATATCACATGGGAACAGTGTTGAACCTTAAATCACATTCTTTCTTCAGGTGACATCTTATAACATTGAATGATGGCATAATTTTCCTATCAGGGTTTCTTCAGTCTTAAGTCTCTGACTTTTTCCTCTTGGTTTAAATGACACAATTACAGCAAGGACAAATTTAGTGATTTGCTCTTTTGGTAACATCTTCTCTAAATAAGAGCATCTGTTTTGCAGTCACTTCCTGTTTATAGGGTAAGCTATTGTAGTTAAATTTCAAAATGTCAAACTCAATCAAAAATACTGATCCGCTTCAGTGTGCAAGTGAAATGGCTAATATGTATAAGGACTCAGTATAATCTAGTGGCAAGAATACTCTGCTGGGAATAGGGAGGACTGTTTTCTATTCCCAGTTCTCTCATGAATTATCAGTCTTGTCTACAAAAGGATAAAAAGTTATTCCAAGGACAAACAGGCTAATGAACACAGAAAAGAACTTACTGTTTGACTGGAAGAATCTGATACTCTGACAAAGTATTTATGTTCTTAATTAAGGGTATACTTATTATTTTGAACATGATTGAATTTCCTACTACGTCCTTAAGTGTTCATGACATCTATGACATTAGCCTAAACAAAAATAGGAATTGTCTTAGCAGAACAGAGCGGAGAAAGTGGTGTCTTGGTGGATTTTCACTGACAGTAGGGGTCATTATGAGTGTGTTTGAGTGCCAAGTAGGCTAAAGAATGTGTTGTAGGCAAACAAAATGCAAGGGAACACTGAAGAAAAATTCTAATGCCTATTATTTTGCTCTGGGGCTGTAAAGTGCCTCTGCAAATTTTCAGCATTAAGAACCTAAAACTCTTAGCGACTATGTATTTTCTCTTCTACATTTGTTCTTAATGAATGATTCTAGAATTTCTTTGATAATTGTAGTACTGTAATTTAACCATCTGTGTTTTAGCTATTTAATAGCATAATTCCAGATGACCAGAAATGTCAGTTGGCTCACTCTGAACAAATTTTACTGCCAGATGTGTAGTCAAAACCACAATGTGTGCATGATATTCAGCAAGCAGCTTGTGTGAGCCTTGCTTGAGTAACAGCTGTGAACTGCCAAAGCATATAAATTGTGGGTAAAACTTGACTCAGACGATTACTTAGAAGTTTTAGTAAAACCTCTATATTTCTAAGGGTTTTAAATAGGAGATATTTAAGACAGCATAGTAAAACAAAGACAGAAATAAAAACAAAGCAACAACAAATAAACAAGCAAACAAAACCGGAAAGGATGAAAAGCTTTTGTTACATGTAATTAGGAAGTGGAAAATGATGAAATAATCTTTTCCTGTCCATTAGCTTTTCCTCTTTTGTATCCAGTTTCTAATGAGAATAATCAAGAGGTTTATAGTTGACATTAAAGTTGACATAAAGGATTTTAAACCTCAAACCATGGGAGGAACATTTCTGGTCCAGTCCCCAATCTATCAATACCATTAAACTTCCAGTTTCTAATGAGAATAATCAAGAGGTTTATAGTTGACATTAAAGTTGACATAAAGGATGTTAAACCTCAAACCATGGGAGGAACATTTCTGGTCCAGTCCCCAATCTATCAATACCATTAAACTTTGCAGGAAGCATCCATCTGTTTTTATACTATGTTCTCCTGTATTTAATTCTTTAGCAGATTGACCTAGGTAAAGATCACCTTACCTCATCTTCCTGACAAGGACCACGCCAGATAATTACCTTTAACTCACTATTATGACAACCTCTTCTGCATACCTTTCTCCTTGTAATATTTTCCCCTTATAATTAAGTGCACAGAAAAAAGTATCTTAAAATCATTGAAGTTAGTGCTTTTTTTTGTTTGTTTTGTTTTATTGCACATATGCATAAGGTAAGGTTTTTCATTATTTAGTGTGATAAGAAATTTCTGTGCTCTAGGTATTTAGAAAGATTGTTTTACTTTGAAGGGCAAGTGCAGGTTGAGGGGGGAATTGCTAGCTAAATTAAAGATCCTTTGTGATTAGGGATTATTGCAATTAGGTTTACTTCGACATAATGATACAAGGTTAGTAGTCATCACTAGGGAGCAGGAGAGGGGAAATTGAGGGAGAAAGGGTTTACTCTAATTCTGTGTTTCAAATTTTTAAGTGAAAAAGAAAACAGCTGTTCAATTGTGAAAGAAAATTCCTGCAGAAGAGAAAGGAAACATGGTTCTGAGTTTAATATAAACTTCTGTGTCCTGTTTTTGCTTGGAGTAGAAGTGTTACAATAAGCAGATCATGGCTGCTGGCAGAGGCAAGAGTACTTTTGGGAGGGGAGGCGTGCACTGCCCAGTCACCATCACTGCACTTTGATGTGACATTTTAGGTCTAATGCTGACAGCTCTCTCAGCCACCTTCGTTACTGCCCTTACTCTTTCATTATTTCCTACCCTTACAGAAACAATGAACTCCAACATGCCTTAGGTAAGACAAGATAACCCACACCACCAAACTTCACTCACGTTCAGAAAATAATAGGCTACAATAACATACAAAGATGTGGAAGATACCCAGCTGTAAGTTCCATAAGCTTTGCAGATTCTGGTGCACAGGAGAGAACAAATATAGAAGAGAAAATACATAGTCGCTAAGAATTTTAGGTTCTTAATGCTGAAAATTTGCAGAGGCACTTTACAGCCCCAGAGCAAAATAATAGGCGTTAGAATTTTTCTTCAGTGTTCCCCTGCTGTTGCTACCAGTGAGCATGTAGGTGCCTGGACAGTCAGTACAATCGTCTTTCAGTATCAACAGGAGATTGATTCCAGAACCCTTATGTGGATGCCAAAATCCTCAGCCTCTGATATAAAATTACTCAAGCCTCTGATATAAAATGGCATAGTATTTACGTATAACCTATGCATGTGATCCTGTATACTTTAAATTATCTCTAGATTACTTATATATAATACCTAATACAATGTAAATTCTATGTAAATCATTGTTATACTGTATTTTAATTTATATTATTTTTGCTGCTGTATTGTTATTTTTATTTTATTTATTTTAATTTAATTTTTTATGAATTTTTTTGACCCAGGGTTGGATGAATACATGGATGCTGAACATGGATATGGAGGACTCACTGTATGCAGGGGATGCGGTAGGGCATTGCTTCTCAATCTTTATAGTGGATACAAATTGCCTGGAGATCTTGATAAAATGTAAATTATGACAAGATGGATCTGGGTGAAGCCTGAGATTCTGCATTTAGAAAAAGCTCCCTGGATGTTGCTGGTCCTTTGTTAAAAGTGGCTAGGGTAGAATATTTCCATAATAATTGGAGGGATGCTTAGAGAGGTACTCTGGTTATACAATCATTGTTTGGAACTCTGGTTACTCTTTTCACTGCATGATTTGAAACCATAATCAACAGGCTTATTACATTTTAAAAGACTTAAAAAGACAGAACAGCAAAAATCTGCATTAGACAGCAATTTTTGGCCTATTAAACTCAATGCCCCACTTTTTATAAAAATACTTTTTGATACCCCATTTTTCTATTATGAAATAAATTTCATAGATAACATAATTTACAGACACATAGTTTTAAAAATATCAATATCATAGCATGTTTATAATGCAAAGAAAAAAATAAATGAAAAGTAACTTATAAAATGACAAGAATTTTAATATGTAAATTTCTAGGTACAATTACACTATCAGACATAAAAAAGTAGTCAAATGCTTACACTTATATTGTGGCAGCTACCATTCAGAATAATACAGTGTGTTTTACTGAAAACATAAGCAGCAGCAATGTTATTGGTGATACAATTTTTACAAAGGGATACAATTTTTATACTATTTGCTAGGTATTTGCATTTATGGAAAAGAGTATAAAGAGGAGTATACCAAAAATACTCATAGTTTTCATTTACATAAAAAATAGTTATTTTCTTGGCTCAGATATGTATAAAGAACTTTTCACATGTGTTAATGACCCCTAGGATTTGCAACTCAAAATGTGTTTTGTAGACCAGCAACCTGAGGAGGTCTCACCTGAGAGCTGGTCAGAACCCGTAATTTAACAAGATCTTCAAGTGATGTGTAAAAATAGTAATGTTTAAGAAGCACTGCCTTGATATTTAGGGCATTCAAAAGCCAAGCCAGACAAAAATGATTCTTTGTTACAAGGACACAGTCATGGCATTGCAGGAAATCTGGCCTCCCTGGTTGTTTACTAGNTTTGTTACAAGGACACAGTCATGGCATTGCAGGAAATCTGGCCTCCCTGGTTGTTTACTAGAGGTCAGTAACACCCACACCTCATTCTCCTGACAACCAAAATCACCCTCTAGAGTATCACACTTCCTTTTTGAAATCCATATTAAGTTTGTCTATAGAGAGAATTCTCATAATTCTAACTTCTGTTAGTGAGTTTCTCAAGTCTTTAAGGCTGCTATGATATTATGAATCTCTTAATACCATTTAGAGAAAGATGTTGGTTATGAAATATAAATGAGATGAAACAAATTTCAAAAGATATTTGGATGAGTGGAAATAATATTTATTTATTTAAATAAAATATAAATAGTTATAA
>NW_007738496.1:37425-43605 GCF_000696425.1 Galeopterus variegatus | reverse complement strand
ACTTCAAAAATATCTTTTAAAAATTTATTATTTATTTATTCCTTAAACATTATTGAGTGTTTTCTATTTAATATTTAAGGAAACTTCAAAAATATCTTTTAAAAATTTATTATTTATTTATTCCTTAAACATTATTGAGTGTTTTCTATTTAATATTTAAGGAAACTTCAAAAATATCTTTTAAAAATTTATTATTTATTTATTCCTTAAACATTATTGTTTTCTATTTAATATCTATTCTCACATAGGTTGCCATAAATTGTGTGGTCTCCGTTTCTGTAGATGTGCAATAACTGAAAATGACCAGAGGTGCATTTTCGATCTCTATATGGGCACATGTATTGAAAAGGAAACAAAAAATTCACCATTGAGCTAACTAAAGATGAAAACCACATATTTAATATCCAAACACCCATTTAAGTATCCTAAAAATATGTAGTATATTTAACATAATTCTAACAGCAAAATATGAAGTAAAAGACATATTTTATTTACATAATGTGACCCTTTCCATGCAGCTTCTTCTAAAATTTCACACATTTTCAAGACTTCCTGTCACATACAAGTTTTCAAAATAAAAGCCTTACTTTCATATCTTATACCTAAAAGTTATAGCACTAAAATTAACATGGAAGTCTTCTGAATATTAAAATCAATAGCATAATAAATGTTCACATGAAATGGTTATTATCCTAACAAAGTAAAGAAGAAAATTTCATCAATAATCATTTTTTTTCTACATTTGGTGTAGTGGAAAGATACCAAGATTTAGGGCCAGAAATAACAGAAAAGGAATCCTGTCCTTGTTCCTCCTACTAAGGAGTAGTGTGACTCAACACACCGCTTAATTCCTCTCTGCTTTGGTTATCCCATTCCTTTTGTTTCTTGTGTTATTTTATTAAGAAATAATTTACATACAATAAATTGCACCCATGTAAAGTGCATATATTTGATGTGATTCAGTAGTTCTACATGTCCATAAGTCCTCCACTAAAATCAAGGTACAGAACATTTCCATCACTAGTAAAGGTTACTCATGTCCCTTTGCAATCCAGCTCTCCTTTTTCCTCTGCCACAGGTAACCACTCCTCTACTTTTTGTCCTCATGCATTAGTTCATATTTCACATAAATGAGATCTTTTATGCCTGGCTTTTTTCATTCACCATGGAAATTTTAAAACCCATCCTACTTGTATGTATGCCAGTAGTTCTGGGTTTCTATATATATATTTTTTTTCTTTTTATTGCCCAGTAGTGTTCCTTTGTATGGATATACTTCATTTTGTTTATCCATTTACCTGTTGATGGACATTATTGTTCTCCCACTCACTCCAGTTTTTGGCTATTGTGAATAAAGTTGCTACAGAAATTTATGCACAAGTCTTTGTGTGAACGTTTTTATTTTGCTTAAGTAAACACCTAAGATTGGAATATTGGACGGTCTCTACTTAATATTTTTAATTACCTTTCAGAGTTTTAAGTGTTGCTAGAAACAATGAATAGGAGTGATTTCACATGGTGCTTGACATTCCGTAGAAACTGATCAAGTAGGAGGTAGAATTATTATCATGATTGCTTTTTTAAAAATACTCAAAATTTTCAGACCAAATCATGGAGCAAGTCACCGTATTGACTGGCTTGCAGAGATGAATCATCTCTTTCTTTATAAAAACTTTGCAATTTAAGTTACATGTGATTCTAAGTTTGTATCTTCTAAGTTTGCTGGGTAAAGGTTTTATTTTTAATAATGTTTCAAAATACCTCCTACTGATTAATTGTGTTCTGATTCTCCTGTAACATTATGCCATTCCCATTATGAGTTAAAATGATTGTTTGTCTGGAGAAGTTGTAATGAGTTCTGAATTCTCTACACTAAACTCAAGTCTGTTGCTCTTCAAAAGCAAGAATTTCAGCTAGCAAAATATAGTGTTATTCATACCTATGTGAAACATTATTTCATTAGGTAAAGGTGCTTACAGCTACAGGCAGGGATGCCAACCTCTAATTTTCTTTTGTAAGACTATCAGGATAAAACTCATCAGATGGTTTTGTTAAAATCAAAAGAGAAAAAAAAAAATCACTTACATTTCTCTTTTCTTAGTTCATTTTATTCAAAGAGGACCAAAAAATGGTAATCAGGCAAAATTGCATATCAAGGCTATTGTGTCACTTCTTAGATAAATTTTTAGTTTTATAGTTGGTGCCAACTTTTAATCTTTCTAAGGGAAATGAATGTATTAAAACTCCTTATTTCAGGCACATGTAATAACTTTTAGCTCATAATTAGTCAGATTAATTTAAATTTATATGTATTCCTCTATCAATCCCAGGTTTGGGAAATCTGAGATACAGCAAAATGGGAGATGGGGATTCATGTGGGTGAAAATGGAAACATTACTATAAAGCATCTATAAGTAAAATGCAATCCGATTACCTGGCACACAGATAGTAGTAGACCACAACATCTGGAGTCACTCTAGGAACCTTCTCCACCCCACAGCACTCTCATGACTGAGAGAGCTTCTTACATTCTCATGCTCTTTGCAAAGTCACCTCCTCAGTGGACCTTTCCTTGTCCACTGTAATTGAGCGCTATCACCAGCTACTCTCACATCGCACAGTTTTATTTTCTTCAGAGCCTTTAGAACCTTCTGACATTATTTGTTAATTCATTTACCATCTCTTTCCTCTATGAGAACACAGACCTTGTTTATAGTTGTTGTTTTAAAATATATCTAAGATTTTGTTTTTGTTCAGGTATGGTAAGCCAACAGATCAAGAGAGGACAGCCACTGAAAAGGTAGCTTACTACTCAGGTTCCCGAGAGGAGAGGGCATGACAAGTCACATGGGGCTACACAGGGAAATACCAGGGCAAGTCAGGAGGCAGAAGTAGCAACGGAGAAGTGTGGAATAATGTCTTTATTGTGGTTTAACTGAAAGGGAATGGGCCAAGCAGGGTAAGCAGCTGAGCAGGTTTGGGATTGGATAGTTTGGATCATTTTGGCAGACTCCGGGCTATAAGGGTATGCTCCAGCTGTCTAGTATCTGGTCCTGGGGTGATGTAAGGGAAGGGGGTTGTGTCCCAGACTGCAGGAGCCTGATAAAAGAAGGCAGATGGGGGTGTGGACTCAAGATTGATTGGTTTGCTTATCAAAGATAAACTCACAGGCAAGTGTTTTGCTATCTCTACCAATTAGCTAACGCTGGAGTGGCAGTCCCTCCCGTGTTCCACAAGGCCCCCAGATGCCAAAACATAATAAAATATAGAAAATAAAAATCTTGATGAATACAGCTTTAGTTCCATTGCTTAGAACAGTGTCTGGAAAACATCAATAAATATTTGTTGAATGAATTAATTTACAACATTGCCATAATAAATGCATTGAATATAATCATTGATATTATTTTAGCAATTTATTTTAATAGTTTTTCAAAAAGAGCATCGTAAGTCTCTATTTTTTGACAGGTTCCTAACAAAGTGAAAGTAAGTATTAATGCCTTATCCAGCCATTTGAGTCTTGTCCGATACCATTAGCTTAAGCATGAACTCTTTTCATACATTGCTTTGGAAAAACAAAACAAAATATATTCTTGTTTAAATATGAATTTCTGATCATATAGAATAAATTGAAATTATATGCAGATTCTAGATCATTAAAAAAAAATTCTGGGGGTTTCCCCAATTTCTTAGATCTTTCCCTGTCCTCTACAATGTCTCCCTTGAACAGAAACAAATTAAGATTCCCCTGAGAATTAGTAGACTAGTTTCCTTCAGAACAATCCTTCCACTGTGAAGGTCTAGACAAAATATTCTTAAAAATTAGCTTGAAGATATGAGAGAGATACAGGGGCAGTGAGAACTTGTAAGGTCAGCTTTGAGAAATAGAGGGAAACAAGAAAGGTAAACCTGATATGTATCACTATGTATTCTCTCCAGGCAATTGCTAATTCCAAATGTTGCAATTGGGAAGCTCTAAGTTTAAGCAGAACTTTGTGCAAGACTTGTACAGATATAGAAACAACAACTGGAGATTAGGGAACAAAAATGAGGAAAGGCTCTCATATTTTCTGTTGCTTATTGACGTTTTATATATTAAGAATGAACCGTAAATAGATGAACTCTCACAGAGGCTGAACTACTGGTTCTAAGCACTAAGACTGAATTGATTAAAGTTCATTTAGGATGACTTGTGCACTGAAGCCTAGATGCCTCCAGAAGCAAAAGTAAAACCTCTTTGGAGAAAAATAATAATATACAAAGACTCAACTTATCTCTATATTTAAGTAAACAATGGTAATTTCTCAATCAAGAATAACAAGGCATACTAAAATATATGACCAAATCCTAGAAAAAAAAAAATAGGAAATAAACAATAGGAACTGAACCACTGATCATGACATTGAATTGAACTAATCATGATATTAAAATTAAAATAACCTTAATATATTTAAGAAATTAAAAGTAAAATGGAGAATTTTGGAAATTATGACATAAACTGAAATAAATATTCTAGAAACACAAATTAAAACAACTGAAATAAATATTTTGAGAACATATAAGTAAACCTGTAAAAAAGATTAGTGATATTAAAAATGTCATAAAAAGTTCAAACTCAATCATAAAGTGAGACTGAATAATGGAAAATACAGAAAAGGGCCTAAAAGATAATGCTAAGGGTTTTTCATAACTGGTAAAAGGCATGCCTATCTATATTTGAGGACTCCTACAAATACTAAGTCACCTGAGTATACTAATTATCATAGCACTTTCAACAAGGCCAAAGACAACAAGAAAATCTTAAAAGCAACCTTTAAAGGAATAACATAAAAACTGATATTTTTTTTCTCAACCAAAATAAAGGGAATTAGAAAAAACTGGAATTAATAATTTCAAAGGTCTAACAAATTGATACTGACTTATGAGACAACTGACTTAAGTGACAAATGACACTTTTGGAGAGAAGAAAAGAAGTAATAATGGAGAGGGTCATAAGAAGGGTTAGTGAATCTGTAATGATTTTTGTTTTTCCTTGACCTGAATACCTGTATTAGATTTATGATAATACTTTGACATATACACTTTTCAGTTGTTCACTCTCCTACACATATATATATTTAAATAAAAACTTTATCTGGAAAATAGTGCATTAAGGCCATCATCTTTATCTAACCTTTGTCCTTCTCCCTTTCCACAAGTCTGAATTTGATATGCATTCTCCTCATTTATATCAATCTTTTGTACAAAGAAAATTTCTTTATCATTTAATAAAATATATTGTTTTTAGTGCATATAAAAATATAGAAAAACATGTAAATACATGTTAATTATATCATATAAAATATCACATATAATCTAGAGGCTCTTAAAGACCTGTGGAAAAAGAAGCCAAAGCAAGATTAAAGATGAATTTTAGGATTCAAAAAAGAAGCTATAGAAGATAGGGGATGGAGTTGGGGGTATGAGAAGAAAATGGCAAGAAAAAAGAAAACCCAAGGTCATTAAAGATGAATTTTAGGATTCAAAAAAGAAGCTATAGAAGATAGGGGATGGAGTTGGGGGTGTGAGAAGAAAATGGCAAGAAAAAAGAAAACCCAAGGTCGTATTTTTGTTTGTTTTTCAATGAAGAGAGTTCTGCATTCTACCTTAGGATCATAGAGAGTCTTCACAGGGCACAGTTTGAAACCTTGTGAAGACATATTTGCAGGAGCTTTCTGAAGGTGGGAAGTGGAGTTGCCCCACCACAATCTCTCAGGGAGGTCATCTGAGCTCAGTAGAGAAATCAAGGGTATGAGTGAAGCCCTGAAAACAGTATTGTTTGAGATCATCTTCATCAACAATTTCTCTGGAAGAGGTGAATTATTTTACATATCCAAAAGCTTAGTGCCCTGAATAAAGCAAGAAAGGGAGTTATGCTGGTTTTGACATCGTGCAGAGTTAATGTCAGTCTGAGATTGGTTTAAAGTTATTAATATATTTCTCTGAAAATACTTGCTAAAGAAATAACCACAACTTACAGTTTTAAAATAAATGTCACCAATTAAGACATATATACTAAATTAAAGAAATTATCCACAAAAGTATTAATGGAGTGGAGTTTACATACAGGCAGGATTTTCTTCCTTACATCCTTAGTATTACATACTCGGTACCTACTGTAGTGATGCTGTCAGTAATCTT
>NW_007738496.1:9885-36425 GCF_000696425.1 Galeopterus variegatus | reverse complement strand
AATCTTTCTTTTTTTTTTTTTTCGTGTCCAGCAACGGATCGCAACCCTCAGTGTCACGCCCGTACCGGACCGGGACCGGCAACGGGATCGCAACCCTCGGTGTTGCCCCCGCTCCTCGCTCAGCCAGTGAGCGGCCGGTCTGTATGTGGGATCCGAACCGAACCCTCGGCGGGAGCGCCGCCGCACTTCCCAAGCGGCACACTGTAGC
The DNA here is from genome assembly GCF_000696425.1 of Galeopterus variegatus. Classification (NCBI taxonomy): domain Eukaryota; kingdom Metazoa; phylum Chordata; class Mammalia; order Dermoptera; family Cynocephalidae; genus Galeopterus; species Galeopterus variegatus. Next base: position 36,217 of record NW_007738496.1, on the reverse strand, counting down.
AGTGCGCCACCGGGCCGGCCAATGCTGTCAGTATTCTGCTTAGCTGTCTCACATCTCTGTACTGGTTTTGCAATCCCCTCGTCTAGGTTATAGGTGCTTTTGCTTTTGAGGCTGCATCCATGACCACTCAGAGGGTTGCCCTGTAACTATTGAAGCCACTTTGTCCTCCTCATTCACAGAGGCAGAAGTGTCTGTAAATTTACATATCTTGCAGCATCCAAATACAGAGGTCCCTCCTAGCCAATGACTGACTGGTGCACGAGTATTGACACTCAGCTCCCGTTCTTCAAGAAGGGGTAATTCTGAGCTGCAATTTACCCTTCAGAGCTCCCCTGAAGGACCAGGCTAAGACTGGGACTTTACTGGAATTGTATCCCTTCTTGGCCTCATTCCCTTCCTTGTCTTGCTTTACTCACACTCTTATTTGTTTTTCTACAGAGCATTTTCTTAACAACTCCCTGTATACTAATTCTTTTCTGGGGAACCCTACCTACGACCCACCAAAAGGATACACAATAAAGAGAATAATGCACTTGTTTCCAAACAGAAATTTTGAGGTAATAAATTAAGTATTTCATTCATCTCTTTCCTTTCCCTTCACTATTGCCATTTTTCAATATTCAGTTCTGGAATATCCCTTCCAAATGAATCAGAAGAGATGAAAAAATTATTTTATTGGGGCAGATATTATTCCAAAAGGGGGAAAAAAAAGATGAGAGTAAACCATACAAATCCATGCAATTAAAAACTGAATATACAAAAATAGTATGCTATGTGAAAAATACTTTTGAAAATGAAATTAGGGGTAACTGCAGGATGTACATTGACCTTGACTCAGCGAGGAAATAGCAAAACTAAGACTAACCAGAGCACAGACCTTCTGTATGATTGAAGACAGAGAATTGCATCTCTAAACCTCAGAAACATATCCATGTGTCTCTCTTTTCTATCCCTATATCAAAGAAGACTCTCCATTTCAAATGGTAAAAACCTAATTAAAAACAAGGTCAAGCAAAATGGAATTTATCGATGCACATAAACAATTTCAAACATGGTTGAATCCATGGTCTTGGGTTCCAAAATTCAGCTTTTCTCTGCATTTTTTTTTTCTTTCTGAATTGGATTCTGACATGGACTTATGATATTTTTGTCAGTTCACTACCTCATTTTCCTTCATCTGAAAAGGACACCCTTTTTTTGTTTAGGAAATGACCACTTCCATACTCCTTCTCCATGAGGTTTGGGTAAGATTGAACTCAAATTTCAGAATACTTATGATATTTTTGTCAGTTCACTACCTCATTTTCCTTCATCTGAAAAGGACACCCTTTTCATGTTTAGGAAATGACCACTTCCATACTCCTTCTCCATGAGGTTTGGGTAAGATTGAACTCAAATTTCAGAATCAAGAGTGGACACATAATCTAAATATGACAAATCTCTCTGTTATTCCAGCCCTCCAGCCACAATGATAGGATGTGGAATGAAAATGTTTTCCAGGGCAGGGTTATGAGATTCAATTCCGAGACACAACTTGAAACTGTTAGGAGGAGACATGCTCTTTCTTTTAGGGATGGTGAGAAAACAGGATAAAAATGTGGAACTGATGACACTTATTTTACCACCAAGGAGGGAGGGGGAATTGTTTGACAAGAGATCCATTGCAAAGTAAAGCAGAGGTAAGAGATGAAGAGTGCAATATTGTGTCCCTATATCATGTTCTGATGCACTTGCAAGCAATTATCTTTATATGTTTGAAATAGTACCAGTTGTATTACCTGCAACTGAAATGAATTAATTCTACAGATGTTGTGTCTTAGTGGCAGCATTTGACTTATCTGGTTCTTAGAGCTTGCAATTCCTGAAATAAAGGACTTTTTCTCAGCATCCCTATAATAAATGTGATGGAACACTGTGAGTGGTCCAATTAGAATCATGTGCCTATCTCTGACACAATCATTGTCAGCAGATGAAATATTCTAATTGGTCCATGGGTAAATGACCTCAGTAGGGAGTGAGGTGGGACAGAAATTGAAACAAGATAATGTAACAAGGACCATTTGGAGGGAGATAATATATGAGGGAAAGGAAAGAGGGAGGAAAGGAGGTAAGGGAGATTTCCAAAAGCAAAATTGAGCATTTTCTTACCAACCCATAGAGGCAAGAATGCTAGTTAGAAATAATGATATATATGTCATACTGCTCCAAATTCAGGATTTATGTAAAATGTTAATAATAATGCTTACCCTCCCTATTCTTTATAATATTTTTAGAGTAAAATTAAAGCAAAACTTAGTAGACAGTTACAGTTTGTAAAACTTTTTGATGGGATTATCAATTGAAAATTTAGTCTTATGTTAATTCTGTATATTTACTTCCATAGTCATGGCACACTTTTTTTTTTTTTTTTTATTAAGCAGCTCATTAAGCCATTGTAGAGAACTACATCTCTCTTGGGCTACTATCTTTAAAAAAAGGAAAACAATACATACTTCACTTTAGGCACTTTTCTATAAGCAAATTCAGGTCATTACTTTCTGTAGGAAATAACTGCTTATGAAGTTATATGGCCAGTCTTTTACCATTACCTTTATTTTTTGCATATAGTTTAAGGTTATTTAGTAACATAAACTATTTGGGGGTATAAATTACATACAGATCCTTTTAAAATCTCATTCTTTGTTTCCCTAGCTGCTAGCACAGTGTAGGCATTCAATAAATATTTGTGGAATGTCAAATGAATGAAACCTAGAATTACTATGACTGTGGCTTTTAGTAAAAGATACGGTCCATTTGCATAGGCTATTTTCTCCAAAAAAAGTTAGGTGACGGTTTCAACTGAACTCTTTATTTCTAAGTGCAAAATATCTCTAAAGGAGATTCAGTACCCATTTAGAAATGCATAACCACCTCCTTTGAACTCTGTCACTTGAAATTGCTTCACTCCTCTCAACACTTACAGTCCTTTTCCAATCTCATTTTAAATTCAGTGGCAGAGAAATAAAATAGGGTTTAACATTCTTGCAGAGCTAAGCTTTTGTGCCCACTGTAAGAAAGGTTGCTTTCTTCATCTTCCTTTCTTTCCTATTTTATTTTGACTTATTTTATTTGGTTTGTTTTGTTTTCAGCAACAACAGGCTCTTATCCACTGCATGCATGCACAAGCTCTTGCTGCCTTTCAATCAAGCATATAAATTAGCCATGAGCCTTTGGATGAAGATGCAAAGAAATAATGGCGCTGCAGTATAATCTCAGCACAAAAGATTCAGAGGCTGATTGTGCTCTGGCATGTCTAATCCCCATCTCCCCCACAAGTGCTTAAGTGGTATTAAGGAAAGAACTGTGACTTCCATTTTCTGGACTCCCAATGTGTGCTATTCATCCCTTTGCCACGGCATTTACTGTGTTTAATATGATTGACTTATTTGCAGGTATGTGTCTCCAGTATCCTAGGAGGTCCTCCAGAAATCTTAGTCACCACATTATTCAGCATAGAAATGTACTCCATAAATGATGTATCAATATAAAGGACCACATAATATTAAATGTAATAAAAGTCTTAGGAGAAGAATTTACATGCTACATAAAAGTGCTAGTGAAAAGAGTTCACTTGAAATGGCCCCCCAAATTTGACTCTGATATAGAATGGGACCCATCTCTAAGGATTCTTTTCCCTTTAGTGTCTCTAGTTTTTAGGAGCCGGTGGAGGAAAAGAATGCAAAGCTGTTCTAGAGGTAAAGCAGGTTAGATCTTTTTTGGTGTGGGGAGGGGTAGTCAACAGAATGTTGCAATAAGAAAACCACTTTATTGATTTTTGTCCAATTTAATAACAGAGTGGTAGGTTTACATAACAAAGTTACACCAGCAGATATATATTCTCTGACAAAAAATATAAAAATAATAATTTCAATTCTCCTTCGTCTCCTCTTTCTTCTTCCATAATTGACTTTTTTGTTTGTTTGTTTTTGGTATTAGATAAATATTAGCTATTTGGCTTCATAACTGAAAGTGTATCCTGGTAAAAAATGCCAAACACACTAGCCCATGAGAATTCCTGGGGAATTTTCAACATTTTAGGAATAGGAGAAAGAAAATAAGAGACAGACAGACAGACAGACAGACAGAGAGTCCGCGCACGAGAGCGACCTTAAAATGAAATTCTGAAATCTTGGATAAGTAACTGGAAGTAGCTTGGAAAATATCAAGGCGGAAGAAACAGCTGTGTGGAGGGAGAAGGTTTCTTCAGGGAGTGTGAGGACCTGGGGCATCTCATCAGGTTATGTGACTTCCCCTTTCCCATAGGAATAATATATTTTTCCTAAACCTCCTTTTCCTTACCTCCTTTCGAGTATACCCAAACTCTATACTCAGGTTGATGTAACAAGGGACCATACCTGCAACTTTAACAACTGTTCCTCTAACTCTAAATCATGGGGTCTCATAATTAAAAAAATAAAAATAAAACTTCTGTTTGGAGTTTGAAGAAAGCAGTAGGCATTAAAAAAAGAATGATGATGGGCCGGCCCGGTGGTGCACTGGATAAGTGCGCCGCTTGGGAAGCGCGGCGGCGCTCCCGCCCGAGGGTTCGGATCCCACATACAGACCGGTTCCCGCTCACTGGCTGAGCGAGGCGCGGGAGCAGCGCCGAGGCTTGCGATCCCGTTGCTGGTCCCCGGTCCGGTACGGGGGCAACACTGAGGGTTGCGATCCGTTGCCGGACATGGAAAAAAGACAAAAAGACAAAAAAAAAAAGAATGATGATGATGGAGATTTAACTGAGGGTTTTTTGTGTATGAAAATGCATTACCTAACTTATACATCTTCATCATAGAAAAACCTGGAAAAAATTCCTTTAAAGTCACCAAGAGAAACACTATAAGTATTTTGATGCTTTTTGTTTGTTTGTTTTAGGACATTAATAGAAAATATTATTGGTTACTGCTGTGGATTGATTGAATCATGTCTCCTAATTATCATATATTAGAACCTTAATCCCCATTGTAACTGTTGAGGGTAGGAAATCCTATTATAGTAACTGAAAGGTGGGGCCTTGAAGAGGTGATTAGGCTGTAGAACTATGCCTTAGTGCATGGATTTTAAATGGTGGTCATGGGTGTGGTTTGGAGGGCTTTAAAAAGAGAGTGAAGGAGGAGTTTGCTCTCTGCTCTCGCTGCTCTGCCATTTTGCAATGTGATACCCTGCTGTCACTGTCACCACCACTAAGACCCTCACTAGATGTGTTCCCTGGACCATGGACTTCCCAGCCTCTGAAATTGTAAGCAATAAATTTTGTTTTCTTTATAGATCACCCAGTTCCAGGTATTTTGTTATAAACAACAGAAATGGACTAATACAGTAACCCAGTAGATGGAGCAAACATAGACATTTGAGAGTTAGAATTGTGTGTTTAAGAGAATGTAAGGAAAGGAGAATATGTGAGAGCCAAGTTTTGAAAAATGGTTTAGGAAAAAAAAATCAAAATATGCATATCTGTGCAAAGTTGGCTTATAACAGCTATTGAAGACATTTCGTTTGAAAAAGTGCCTTTTCAAAAGGGAGCAATTAGCATTGTAAAGCAAGGGAAATATAGATAAGGGCCAGAAATGAGCAGATTGCCACATACTCCTACAGGTGTGCAGATTGTTTATGATCCGAGGGCCCTTGGTAATGGGTTAAATAGGGGGTACAGCAAGTTTGGTTCACCTGGAGAAAGAGGTGTCTGTTATCTAATTTGCACAAGCATGTACTCATTGTACTCTTTCCAAGTGAGGTAAGGAAGGGCAAATTTAACTAATTCTGGTGAGCCAGTGATGGTCCTGGACACTGGAAAATGTTGATCAGGTGCCAAAATAAAGAGGCTAATCACAGATGGGGCAAAGAAAAGGGTTGTTGTCGACAACGGGAGAGCTGGAGAGATAAGAATGTAAACAGAGAAAGATGGTTTGGATAGACGACAGCATTATTCGCTGTCTTTCACATAAGAAAGCCCCAGGATATCATGTCAATCCAAGATGTAGACCAAAAAGAAGGTTCACAACTGGTTACCTGCTCCCACTTCCACTTGGTTTTAGACTTTGTTCACATGTTCATTCAAAGGCCAGTTATTACTGTGAAAAACTATGCCATATTTTTTTGAAGTATGCCATACATTATTTTTTAAAATTATGTAATGCAAATTTCATTTTCCTGGTAGGTTATATTTTATGTAATGATGGAATAACAGCAACTTAAGTGGTGTTATTTAAATATTGTATTGTGTGACTTCTGTGACCAGAAAGAAAGATTAGATTATTGCCCCTTTAAACAACTTTTTCTACCAAGCTTTAATTAATGAAATGCTTTATGTGAATTAGACTTTCAGGGGATGGAAACCCAGGTGATGACATATTTATAACATCATTTCCTACTACAACTTTGAAAGCTTGTTGGGGTAAAAATGGGTAGCAACACATTTACCCTCTTCTCTAGTTACCTTACGTTTTGTTTGCCCTCATGAGCAGTGTAAGAAATCCCAATTTTAAAGTTTGGTCTTCAAACGATCAGTTATCAGGACTTTATCACTGCTTCCCAAATCAAACAAGCTAATTCATCAACATTGACCAGTTTAGAAATCACCCACTGGCCTTCTTGAAGCAGAATCCAAATTATTTATATTACCTGTCTTGCACTTTTCCTCAAATCTCATGATTTGCAATGATTCCTAAAAATAACATATAGGAAATATCACCAAATTCAAATGCACCTAAAATTCTCAACCCATGACTATAACTTGATCATTTGTCATTTATGAAAGAGAGAGACAGAGACAGTGAAAGAGGCATCAAATTTTTCATTGATCCTAACATTTTCATGGTAGACCCTATTTATTCAGAAGTTATTTAATAGGTGTTTACCGGGGCCGACCCTGTGGCTCACTCGGGAGAGTGCGGCACTGGGAGTGCCGAGGCCATGGGTTCGGATCCTATATGGGGATGGCCGGTGCGCTCACTGGCTGGGCGCGGTGCCAGAGACACTAAGCCAAGGGTTGCGATCCCCTTACTGCTCACAAAAAAAAGAAAAAATAATAGATGTTTACCATATTCAGGTAAAGATGCTGGTTGAAAGATGAATAATCCACAGGTAGCAACTCGAAAAAGAGATTTGTCTAGGAGAGGAATTAAAGTTTTTTTAAAAGTTCAAGTGCTCAACTTCACATTCTGCCTGAAATTATAGTTAAGAACCATAAAAGAAGTATGAATAATGTGCTCTGGGAGAAAAATGTCATTGTTTATAACTGAGAAACCTTCACAGAGGAGCTGTCATTTTTTCTGGATCTCAAAGAACTTAGAATTCTGATAAAACATAAGAGGGATGGATCACAGAGGTGAAAATAGCGTGAATAAGGGCATGAAGATGGAAGTGATTCCACGCAGACAAAATGACTCCAAAGATAAATGAAATCGTAGAAGGCTATGGAGTTAAATATCCATTGTTGAATCAGTCATTTTTTAAAACTTAATCACGAATGGTAACCAAAATGTTTAATTGCTATTATTATCTAGAATACTGATCACTTCGTAATTATAGACTAGATTCACAGAGAATTGCTGCTGCCTCTTTCTTGGGAGTTGGCTGAAAACAATGCTTATTTTTGTTGCTGTTTTAACAACTAGAGAATGGGTGTGCACCACTGTCTTGGTGGGGGTGATTGGTAAGTAGAAGGTCCATACTCTCAATACAAACACTGTGGTGAGCATCCTGGCTAACTCCTCAGATTTGCTTTCAATACTCTCCCAGTTGATAGCAGCTGGGCAGTTTTAATGACTGACTCAGCCTTCAAAAAGGACCTGATCACACCAAAGGTATAATTTGGCCATGATATGTTTAGGTAGGTGATATAAACAAATCATTGCAAATGAGATTGTAGACGTGGAGTGCTGAAGTGTTTTGGAAGAATTCTTGCTTACCGCCAAGAGAAAGTCCCAAGAAGCTGTTTTCCACTGTCAGACCTTCATAAGGAATGTTGCAGGCTCAGCTGCTACCAACCATCATGGTTTACTCAGGACTTTAGATGTCAAATTTTAGATTTCAAAGAAGCAAGAACAGAATGTGGCCTTCAACACAAAAGTGAGCTTCTAAATGAACCTACTTAAACTTGCGATAACTTAGGACTTGAAGCTACATGAGCAATTTGTGTGTGTGTGTGGGGGGGGGGCAGTTTCCCTTACTCATAGAACCAACTAGAGTTGAGCTTTCCTGTTTCTTGCAGGTGAAATCATTCTTACAGAAATACTACTGCCAATATCACTTAACATTTAAAACAAACACACAAAAACCGTGAATATATTGAAAACAATGACTGGACTTATGAATGTCAAGATACTGATTAACTCCAAAGAGGTTGAGACAAAAAACACAATTTCTTGTGTCTGCCAGAAGTAGGTGGTTGAGCGCTTCATCTTCATCTGGAATGCGTTAATATTTTGCCACATCTTTCTCCATATATATTTTTCTTTGCATAATTAAAATATTTTAAATCTGGGTGATGAATACAAGATGTTGAGATTTTATTATTCAATGCTGTCCAATTTTGTAGTCATGAGCCACATGTGGCTATTGAGTACATAAAACGTGACTAGTACGAAGTAAGATAAGCTATACGTGTAAAATGAACACTGGATTTCAAAGACTTAACACAGAAAAAGGTAAAATGTATCAATAGTTTTACATCAGTGACATGTAAAATTGATTTTTTTTAATATACTGGATTTCATAAAACATTTTATTAAAATTAATTTTGTATATTTCTTTTTACTTTTTAAAAATGTGACTATGTTAGAAAATTTGAAATTGCATATGTAGCTTGCATCATAGTTTTATGGTCATCACTGTTATAGATTTTTTTCTTTATTTAAAATATTTCAGAATTAAAACGTTTAAAATGAAATTAAAAGTCTGTTTCATACTTAGAATTCTCTTCCATCAAAAAGTGATTTCACTGTAAAGTTTAATAAAGAAAAATTCTAGCAATTTGTGCAAAATTAATGAATTTTATCCATATCTCCACTTTCCTAAATGCTAGAGTAGCTATATTATAGATATTTGGGTTGATAAGTAACAAATTTTCCAACTGCTTTTTCCACTTCAAAAAGACAGAATGAAGCAGAAATAGTGGCAATAAGATAGGATCTTTTTTCTGTGTTCTTGTAATAGAAAGCTGCTCATTAACTGGGTTTTTAATTACTTTTATTAAAAGAGCTCCTTGACTTCCTTTGACCTTCTTGATACTCATTACCAACTGTTTTCAAGCCTGAAGCCTAACAGCTTTAACTTTGTGGCCAAATCATCTATGAGACAGCTTATAATTCCAGAAAATTACAATGGCTATGATAAAATGAATAAAGATACTTTTCTATGATAATTCTTAACAATTGAGTTTATATTAATCTTTTATGATTGTCAGAATCACACAGCAGTAAATTTTTTCATTGTCCCCTAAAGCTTTAAAATCCAAATTGGAAATCTTTAATCTAATTTGTTTTTAATTAATGAAATTGTCTTTTTTAATCATAAATAGAATATTTATTAAGAATTCTGCACTGAGGATATAAAAATAATAAAAAGAAAAAAATCCATATATTCATCATCTAATGACATAATAATTAACATTTTACAATATTATTTTTCTATCAAACTATGCACATATTTATATTGTTAAATGTAATATTATAACATGAATTTTTATAAACTCTTCATAAGTATCAGTTTTATTTTTTATTTTATTTTATTTTATTTTTTTCCTTTTTGTCTTTTTTCATGACCGGCAACGGATTGCAACCCTCAGTGTTGCACCCGTACCTGACCGGGACCGGCAACGGGATTGCAACCCTTGGTGTTGCGCCCGCAGCTCGCTCAGCCAGTGAGCCGCCAGTCTGTATGTGGGATCTGAACCCTCGGCGGGAGCGCCGCTGCGCTCCCAAGCGGCACACTGTAGCAGTGCGCCACTGGGCCGGCCCCATAAGTATCAGTTTTAAATGTTTTTAATATATTAATATATTGGGTAGATCATAATTTACTTAAACACTCTTATTTAAAGTCTCTCATTTTGAGGGAGGAAAAATAAGGTTAAAACGTTTAAATGATTTGCACATGGTCACACAAATGCATGCCTGAAGCTGAGGTTTTCATATTTCAATAATTTTGAGAGAAGTCCAGTGCTTTTTTGTCTACCATAAGCGACTGTAGTTAAAGTTGACCCTAGATTTGCCAAGCAAATAGTAATTTAGGCCTACTTAGTTCAGAAAATCCACAAAAACTATGGAAAACATCTACCGACATCTACAATGATGAACCTATACAAGGATATCAATGAAATTAAGGATACCTGCCATCTGACATTAAAACTATCAATAGCTCATCAAAATTTATTAATAACTTATTCAATTGAATTGTAGAAATATAAAATATTAATATATGGTGTGATAAACAAATAATTTGTTACCTTTTTCAACTGTTTTTAGTTGTATTGATGGGATATTTTTAAGGGTACTTATTGTATCGCCTCTGAATATTCACCACTCAAACCCTTATCTACTCTGTGTGTGTGTGTGTGTGTGTGTAGGGGAGAGAGATATCTTGTAATATGCTCAGTCGAATAGAATGCTGTATGAAAGGGAAAAAGTTTCTTGGGTCTATATCCAGGTTCTACCACAAGACTTTCGGACTGACTTAAAACTAAGTTTTAGATTCACAGCTGGAAAAAGAGGTATAATTCCAAATTGCAAAATGGTTGTGAAAATTAGAGATAAAATGTAAAGTGTCTACATAATCTGTTACAAATAAAGTATTTACCCAGGGATAAGACTTAGTTTTTGGTCACTAAAGCACTATGGCTGAACTACTGGGAAGAAGTTTCCAGGTACATTTCCTCACCAAATAGAGTGCTGTATTATCCTTGTCTTGTAACCTCAAAAATTTAGCAAAATATTTCTTCATTTGTTCCTTTATGTTTTATTTCAATTCCTAGAATAAATTTTGGATGGGCACCAGAAGTACTCTTGATGTTCTTTCTTTCTTACCCCCTGCCCCCTGCAATTTTCCCTCCCCGTAGGATCCTAGGTCCTTTTTCTTCCAAACAATTATGAGAAAGAAACATTTGTAGCTTAATCCTAGAGGAAAATGGTGGACTTGTTGTTTTCAGAGTTGAGTACCAAAGATTCCTTTAGCGTAATAGACATATCATGTCTCACTACAGTTCTGACACATTGACCTGATAAAAAACAGAGAGAAAAAGTTAATTTCTAAGGATTAACAAGCTTATAAAAATGGAGAAAAATAATTTGTGAGAAAATTCAGAAACCACAAACTATAACAGATTTAGTCTAATCTAAATTTGGCACAATATTCATTTAATTGGTTGAATACCATTCAAATGCATAGACAAGTCACTGTCTGGCCAAATGCATTATTTTCACAGCTTGGGAGATAAATGTAATATCTTTTTATCTGTAAACTTAATAATTCCCTCTTTTTCCTAATGCATAGTTAAAGGCTAGCCACATTTTAGCTGCTATGACATGTGTTCTGGATGAATTTGTTTGATGATAACATTTTGTACCAAATGGCATTTGTAGTCTTCACAGGAAGGAAGAAAAATAACCAGGTAATTACCATAGTACAGAGAAATAAGTTCTATGAACAGAAGTCAATGTAGAACACATAGGAACATATGAAATGTCAGTGGAACTCAACTTTAAGGAATCAATGAAGACACTCAAGAAATATCCAACCAAGCCAAGTGTTGAATGACTGGGCTTGACATGCAAACAAGTGGAGAGTAAGAAGTAAGGCACTCACATTAAAAGAATTAACATGTTAGAGCCTTGTAGTGGATTGAATTATGTCCCCCCCAAACTCCCTGAAGATTGAATTGTGTCCCCCAAGATTTATGTATTAGAAACTTAGCTCCCACTGTGCTGTTAAGAGGGTGGGAGATCCTATTATGGTAATTCAAAGGTGCCTTGAAGAGGTGTTTGGATTATAGGACTGTGCAGTAGTGAATGGATTAAAACTGGTGGTCAGGGGCATGGTTCTGAGGGCTTAAAAAGAAGAGGAGAATCTGTCTGTCTCTCTCTTTGCTCTCTCTGCTTCCACCATCTTGCAGTGTGAGACCCCTGGGTCACTCTCACCACCACCAGATGGACTTTGGTCTTCCAAGCCTCAGAAACTGTAAGCAATAAATTTGGTTTTCTTTATAAAATACCCAGTCCCATGTATTTTGTTATAAGCAACAAAAACAGATTAATACAGGCCTAGAGGAAAGAAAGAATACTTAGGGAAAACTAGTAGATGTTTGATAATATGAGATCAAAAAATATGAGGGAAAAAGTTGAGAAGTAGGAAAAATAGATAAAAAAATATGAGGGAAAAAAGTTGAGAAGTAGGAAAAAAAAAAAAAAAGATCAGAGAAGACATGGTAGACGTAAGTCACATTAGGAGACTTTCCTCAAGCCAGTGCTAAGCAGTGTGAGGGGATCAGAGGGAAGGGTGATATGAAACGTATCCATTGTAATAAATTTACCACCCTAAATATGACACAAAATGCTGTGAAGACAGTTGATAATTAAGAAACATGATTAAAGAGACTGACTGCAATACCAGTGAAATTCCAGTGAAAATGCCAACAAATTAAGCTACTAGCAGAGGGTTATGAAGGAAGTGAAGAATAAAAAAAAAAAGAAAGAAAAAGAAAAAAAAAAGAAAAGAAAGAAAAAAAGAAACAATAAAGGCAATAGAATTTCCCAGAACCATTAACTGATTAGATAGTGACTGCTCCATTAAGCCAACTTTGACAGTCAAATTTAAGTTAAATAGTTTGGCCAGTTAACTTGGTGGATGATAGTGCTACCACTATAATAGCAGTCTACCTACAGGTAAAGGTGGAGATGGGGATTTTGAGTCCAAAAAGTCTGGGTTCATACCTGCTTGGTGTCACACATAAGACTGTGCTTTTATCCAGTGGTCACTTAAGAGAGTGCAGTAGTTTATAAGTAAGTCCCTATCCAAGGAAACCTCAGGAAGCATTTACAATATTTCAAAAATATGTATCATAGCTACAGATAAACAGAGACTGTTAGAAAATACATAATGCATTTGAGTTAGGAATAATCTGGCTTTATCACCTTGAGTGATCCATTTTTACAACTATGAAATCATTATATCAAAGGCCAACAAAGCATAGTATATAATGATCACCCAGAAAATCAGAAACACACACAAACACACACACGAACTGAAACGGTGGATTTTGGTTCTGATGCCTGCTATATACTACTGGATAACAGGTGTTCAATCAAAATTGTTAATGTACTTTCAGTGGGTCTCATATCCTTTAAAAGCAGGTAATTAAAATTATACACAGATACTTTGAAACCATGAATAATTCATTCCCTTCACATCAATAAAATAATTATTGAATATTTTTGTTCTTCGCTTTCTATTTCAATAAAATTGCTCGTGTTGTAACACTGTCATAGGACTGAACTTTCTAAATAATTAAAATTAAAATGATCCCTAGAGACCAAAAAAATTCAGTGAACTGAGAACCTTCTAGAAGCTCCATTTATTTCTTAATACAAGCATTTCAGGCTTAAATATTTTTAAAATATATACCAAAACATATATCATATGTAATGCATTGTCAATCCTAACTATATATTTTCAGCTCTAACTAGATATTTCTTATACAAACCATTATAAGATAGGATACATATATATTCACACATATACATGTTTTAAAATATGAACATAAAATATTTAAAACACAAGAATGTTAATGAAGATGATTGTTTTGCTATATTTGAGAAAATGTGATATTAGATATTGTCATTTTAGTAGGTCCAAATCAATTTATCCATCAATGATTGCAAAATATAGACTTTATAGACTTGAAAGTTATTACATATGAATTTTATTTCATTAGGTAATGAAGGTATTTAGGTACTACAAAATAAAACATGCCAGACGGTTGCTCTCTGAACTTTAAAAATAAAATGCTTTTTTTTGTTGAATAATCTGAGAGCATATATCAACAATGAATCTCAAAGTAATTACATAAAAATTAACTTAAAATGTTTTCAACAACAATATATCCAAAATTTGACATTTCTGAACTTTAAAAATAAAATGCTTTTTTTTGTTGAATAATCTGAGAGCATATATCAACAATGATCTCAAAGTAATTACATAAAAATTAACTTAAAATGTTTTCAACAACAATATATCCAAAATTTGACATTTTTTGTACATCAGTAGGAATGGTATGCCAATAAGAAGAGTTTGTAAGAAGTTTGATATATTTCATTAAAAATGAATCTTTATCCATACAAGCCAATAAAAGATACATTATATTCTAGAAATAAAAATATTAATTTGTTGGCAATATTGGTACTTATATTGTGAATGAATTTTATGAACTAGAAAACAATACAATACAAAACTCCAAAAAATTTATCGTACTTTTTTACCAGGTGTGTATGTTCTCTCTCTCTCCCAGACACATACGTGTGTGTACTAGGTTTTGTATGTATACACACATACATATATACATATGAGCACACAGTCTCTCTTACACACGTATTTGTGTGTGTGTTTGTGTGTGTGTGTATCTCATGGTGGAGTTGTTATGGCTGTAACCTTTGTGAAAACTAATTTTCAGATACTTAAATAGACAAATAAACAATTTAAAACTTTGATAAACATTGTAAATAAATACTGAGCACTATTAGAAAAGTGCAGAATAATTATATCTGGGAACAGCAATAGCAAAGTGATCCCAGGTAAGTTAGGTAAGTCTAAACTAAGAAGGAAACAGCATCACTTCTTACTTCAGATTCATGTGTGTGTACTAATTCTCCTGCATACGGATATAAAATTTGCTTAGTGCACAGATTCAGCATTTGGAAATTCTTAAAAATTCTTAAAAGGAAAATTGTCTTTAATATGAATATTAACAATATTTATCCTTGCTACTGAAGTTTATAGCTCCTCATGTATTTCAGTTTCAGTAGAAAGCAAAGAAAGCAGGATTGGTGAGGTGAGAGGAATATTCATACAGCTAAATATTTTCCATTTACAAAATGCTACATTTCTCCTATGATTTATATAAGCAGTTTACTGTTAATTCTCTAACCATATGAAACAAGTCCTATTTGGGTTATATTTGTTAGAGATGTGGGGAAAACTAATGATTTGCATTCTAACCTGTTACTGGCATTAATTCAATACCTTGGATTATCTATGTTCATGGTTTCACTTCAATTTTATTTCACGTAGCTGTTAATATTGCAGTCAAGATTTGCTTATTCTGCCAATAAGTTAATTTTCTCACAGTTGGATTTTTCTGGGTGAAAGTCAGCTGGGTTCCCTTTATCATTCTCCAATCTTACATATCTATTGTGACTCTCTGGTCAGTCAGATTTTTTTTTTTTTTTTTTTTTTTTCATTTGTTGGTAGAATTTTTCCAATTAAAACTACTTGAAAACGTCTACTCCCCCATTTTTTGACCATATTTAAAAATTATGGGTAATGCCTATTTTCTTTTGCTGTGGTGATATCCTTAGATAAGAAACTCTCTGGGGCTTCAATGTAATGGGGCAATAGAGATGAAAAGTGAAGGAGGACTTGGAAGAGCCGTGATTAGAAAGGTATTGGAGTGGATCAGACAAAATGACTCAGGTCCAGTCAGCAATTGTTTAATAAAGAGTTAAGCGTTTGGAGATGTTTTGGTGAACGTCACCATAAGCTGAGAATTATAGCACCAGGTGAACACAGATGATTCTTGTAAGTGATCCTAAGAGGGAATGGCATATTTTATTTTCTAAACATGGCTGCAAAACTATTTTTAATCCCACATACTTCTCCAGAACCTTTCCATGCCAGAATAGAGAATCCATAATTCAACCCACACACCTGTCAAAGATCAAAGCCATCTGATCTTTGACAAAGGAACCAAGTCTACACACTGGGGAAGAGACTGCCTCTTGAGCAAACGGTGCTGTCAAAACTGTATATCCGTATGCAGGAGAATAAAACTAGACCCATATCTCTCACCATATATCTAAACCAACTCAAAATGGATTAAAGAATTAAATATACACCCTGAAACAATAAAACTCCTTAAAGGAAACACTCCAGGAAGTAGGATTGGGTATGGACTTTATGAACACGACACCAAAAGCACAGGCAACCAAAGGAAAAATAAACAAATGGGATTATATCGAACTAAAAAGCTTCTGCACAGCAAAAGAAACAATTAACAGAGGTAAAAGACAACCAACAGAATGGGAGAAAATATTTGCAAAATATACATCTGACAAAGGATTAATATCCATAATATACAAGAAACTCAAACAACTTTACAGCAAAAAACCAAGTAACCCAATTAAAAAACGGGAAAAGGAGCTGAATAGGCATTTCTCAAAGGAAGATATATGAATGACCAACAGACACATGAAAAAATGCTCAACATCACTCAGCATTTGGGAAATGCAATTCAAAACCACACTGAGATACCATCTCACCCCCATTAGGATGGCTAATATCCAAAAGACTGAGAATAATAAATGCTGGTAAGGTTGCAGAGAAAAAGGAACCCTCCTACACTCTTGGTGGGACTGCAAAATGGTGCAGCCTTTATGGAAAATGATTTGGAGGTTCCTCAAATGATTACAGACAGAGCTACCATATGACCCAGCTATTCCACTCCTGGGAATATATCCAGAGGAATGGAAATCATCATGCCAAAGGGATAACTGTTCTCCAATGCTTATTGCAGCACTATTTACAATAGCCAAGAATTGGAATCAGCCCAAATGTCCATCATCAGATGAATGGATATGGAAGATGTGGCATATCTACACAGTGGAATACTACTCTACTATAAAGAGAATGAAATACTGCCATTTGCAACAACATGGACGGATCTAGAGAAAATTATATTAAGTGAAATGAGTCAGGCACAGAAAGAGAAACATCACATGTTCTCACTTATTTGTGGGAGCTAAAAATAAATAAATAAATACACAAATAAACGGGGGGGGCAGAGAAGAAGACATAACAATCACAATTCCTTGAACTTGTTAAGACAAGTGAACAGATGTTGATGGTTGGGAGAGGGGAGAAGGAGAGGAGAGGGAGGAATCAGTAAAGGGACATGAAAATCAAGTACATTGTATATTGATATAAATTAATTAAATTAAATTTAATTTAATTTAAAAAGAGATGAAATCTATGTTTTCTCCTCTAGAACCTGATATACTTTTGTTACTGCTTTGACTAATTGGGTATGGTAGAAATAAATGATACTAGGTGACAGCTTAGTCTAGGTTATGAAAGATGACACCTCCTCCCCCTCTCCTTCTCTCTCTCTCTCTCTCCCTGATATACTTTTGTTACTGCTTTGACTAATTGGGTATGGTAGAAATAAATGATACTAGGTAACAGCTTAGTCTAGGTTATGAAAGATGACACCTCCTCCCCCTCTCCTTCTCTCTCTCTCTCTGATAAACTCATTTGTCTATTCCAGTCACCATAATGAGGAATCCCAGACTATATGGAGAAGGTATATGAAGTTGTCCTGAATGACAGACTCAGCCAAGTTCCCAGCCAACCACCAGCATAAATTACTAGACATGCACATGAACAAGGCTTCAGATGATTCCAATCTGTAGACATGAAGTTACCCCACTCAGCCTTTGAGTCTTCCAGCTGAGGTCCCAGATGTAGGGGAAGAGAATCAAATAATCTCTGCTGTGCTATACTGGAATTCCAGATCTACAGAATCCATATCTAGAAATTTAATAAATGGCTGATATAAGCCACTAAGTTTTGGGATAATTTGTTGTGCAGCAATAGAAAATCAGAGAAAAAGGAGAGTAGGATGAAAGACTTCTCTAATATGTGGAGAAGAATGAAAAATAGTTTATGAAGTTAAGTCAGTAGGTCTTGACAATGTTTCAGTGTGCTGTAGACCACAGTTATCTTGAGCAGAGTGGAGGTGCTATGACACTGTGAACCAGGGAGGCATTTGGAATGCTAGTCCTGAGTACAAATTAGGATGTCCCTGTTAGCTCTTCTGAGCTCTATAGAGTGGTGAAAATTAACCAGTTTCCCATAGGGAAAACAAATAAGTATACATGATTCTATACTAATATAAATGAATGATTGTATAAATAAATAATTGGAGACAAATCTTCCATGCAAAAGGACTTTGCATAATTTGTGTACATACTGAGACTTCAAATAGGTGAAGCTTAATTCCTCATCCCTGAGTGACAACCCAGTGACTTCCTTCTAAAAAGTGCAGTATGGAAAGGAGAGAAAAAGAGTAGCCTTACAGTAGAGAAATAGCCAGATGATCAGTATTAACACATCAGCAGCATGTGCTCCTTGATACAATGTGATAATAATGCTCTTCATCTCTGTGATCTTTCTCCCCAAAGCCAATAACTCCAGTCAAATTATAAGAATGCCATCAGATAAGCCCAAATTGAAAGGCATTCTACAAACCACCTAACCAATAATTCTCAAAACTGTCAAGGTCATCAAAAATAAAAATTGAGAAACTATCACAGCCTACTGGAACCTTAGGGAACATGAGGACTCAATGTAATGTCATATCTTGGTGGGGATGTGGAACAGAAAAGGATTTTACATAAAAGCTAAAGAAATATTAATAAAGCATGAACTGTAATTAACAACATGTCAGTATTGATTCATTAGCTGTGACCGTTGTAAGATGTTAACAACAGGAGAAAACTGGGTGTATAGTATATGGGAACTCTCTACTATCTTTGTAACTTTGTATGAATCTAAACTTATTTGAAATAAAGTTTACTTAAAAAAAATAAGCAGGTATTCCTATAGTGAAAGTATTCAAGCTATTGTCTGCCTCTTGAGTTATTCTGACACTTAGAAGCAGGGATTAACTCTTGGTATTCCCTATTCCCACACCGTGGGAGTAGGAGGAGGACTGGCAGGAGTCAGGTAGTATATTGTGGTTTCAACAGTGGAGTTTTAAGTGAGGGGCTAGTTCTGGAGGGTGAAGGGCTGGAAGCATGAAATAAACATGGTCCACTCATAGTTTCGCATTATTTGGCAGAGGCAGACTTTAATAAAATAAGTACAGAAATAAAAGTGTTGTTTTAATATTTGAGGTAGAGATGTTGTTCTGAGAATATATCATAGAAGAAATTTACCTAGTTAGGAAAGATCCTCCCAAGAAAGTGATGAGTGAGTATAATCTGGAGGAAGAGTAGGGGGTAACTGGATGAAGTGGAACGAGGTTTGGTTTGGGACTCATTCCAGGCAGAGGATAGAGCTTATGCAAAGTCACTGTGGCAAGAAGCAGCATAAAAGGGAATGTAAGTGTTTGTGGCAGGAAAACAGAAAATGAAGGGGGAAATCTGGAGCAAGATGCATCTAGGTGGTGGAACAGCCAGACTAGACAAGAAGAGTAAGACTTGAACAGCCTTTTGCTTGGGAGATAAATGATTTCCCAGACACTCAGCTGCCGAGTGACTGATCCAGGATTTGAAGCCAGATTTGATGCCAAAGTCTGAGTTTTTTTTTAAATATACTATCTTGTCTTTCTATTGATGTTATCATCTGAATAAGATTACCATCATTATATTTATAAACTACATGAGGGAAAGTAAGTGTCAATATTAAACTGAAAGAGAAAAAAGAAAAAAAAAAAGGTTTTGGAGGTAAGAGTAATTTAGTAAGATTGCCTTTTACTGAAGCAAGAAAATATTAAGGCTGCTTCTCTCACTATTTGCCTGTGGCCCATCTGTTGAATGGAAGAGCCCCTCTCTGGGTTTTACAGGCTGAGAAGTGACATTTGCATGAGTTCAGACTTTTTAAGGCAGAGCCTGACAGATGCAAACTGGGTCTGTGTGATTGCCGGGGAACTTCGTGAGGAGGGGGCTGATGGGAGTGAGCTGCCGAGAATAATCAGAGCAGAAGGAGGGTTAGCAAAGGGCTGAACAAGCTCCACGAAGCTCAAGTCATTACCTCTGAGAGTTGAAACCTCTACAGAAAGGAGTTTCGCATATTGATTTCCTCATTCGTCTGCCTAGTGGCCTGGATTGCTAATTATGGGTTGGTGTCCTGGTCTCAGGCGAGATATATGCTGAAGATTCAAATAGCAAATTTCCCCTTAGCCCATCCATCACAGACAGAAACACACACATACACACACACACACACACACATATCATTGACCTAAATCATCAATGCTTCAACATATTAAACAGAATATTTGAGATTTCTGCTAAATTCTATTATTTTTATGATTCTCAAGTTATCATCCTAGAAGCCTGGGAACAGAATTTTTTGTATATACTTTGTGTAAACATCTGTATGGGTGGGAAGGTAAGAAAAAGGAAGGATGTAGTGAGGCTTTCAATGAAACTGTTCCTTACAGTAATACTTACTGAGGGGCAAAAATGTAATTTTGATATACTCTTTAAATACCCTGCTTAAATTTGCAAACAGGTGAGATAAGGCCTGACATTCATTCAATAATTCACTTGGCAAATATTTCTTGAGCACCTTCTATGTACCAGACATTTCTTAGGTTTTGTAAATATAGAAGTAAACAAAACCATTTGTTATCATAAATATAAAAGACACTTTTTCACCTCCTAATTGTCATCAAGTACACTCCTGCAGAAGGAAATCCCCAGGGCTTTTGTTGAAACAAGCACATGTTAAATAGTAGTTTGTTCTTGCTAAATCAGATAATACACTGTGTTTAGGCAGCATCAGTAAGACATATGTTCTGTCTAAAGGCAAACTTTATTTCCATGCAATATTTCCTGACCATATCACAAGCAAAATAGCATGTTACTTTTTTGGTACTATAGTTAGCCATATTTTAAAACAAATGAGAGCATTCTCAGGATAGTAAGTGTTCTGATAGCCATGGGATGTAAGAATATCTCATAGAATGAGCTAAATTTATCCTGGATGAAAGTAGACTTAGCTGTTACATGAAAGCAGTTTCAAAATCTTGAAGGTATAGTAAAAGAGGTATTAGAGGTAATCTATATGCTACTGGAGAGCACGATTAAAATTAGCATTGGCCAGTACCTATAACTTTAGGATAAAAGGAAAAATATTGCCTTAACACAGTGATTCTCAAAGTGTAGTCCCTGTACAGAAGAGACAGAATCAAATAAGGATTTGTTAAAAATGAAATTTACGGAACAAGAATCTCTGGGAGTGGAGCCCAACCATTTGTGGTCTAACAAGCCCTCCAGATGTTTCTGATGTGTGTTAACCTCTGATATCCACTGCCTAGTGTAAGACCTTTTACATCTATCTAGGCCGATCATCTTCCGTTTCAGCCTCCCTGGACTTCTCCGCAAGTTTTCAAAACCCTAGGCTTTTATATACACTGTTAACTCTATTTGAAACTCAATTCTCAATATTCCCTCCCTGACAAACTCGTATTCAATCATTAAAACTCATTTTTGTTCTTTCAGCACCTTCCAGTCAGAGACAGTTTACCCTTCTGAACCTCCAAGATGTTTTTACTTATCAACATTAGATATTCACCTATTTGCCTGTTGAGACAAGTAAACAGGTAACTGATAACACCTGGATTTCTGGTCATCACACAGTCCTGATTTCTTGTGCTTTAATTACAGCTCTAGAGATACCCATTAAATGGGTGTTGCAGGTAAGTCTTTTCTGTCTGAATGATTTTAGGAAATGTCTATGTTCACTGAATACAATGGGGATTATGAAAACAGAACAACTACAGTCTGTATGACTAAATGACCTGAGAGCCTTCTGAAGAGTACAGAGCCTTCTTTCATGGAATCTCATGCTAAAAAAAAAAAAAGAAAGAAAAAAAGGAAGATTTAAGGAAAAGTTTCCTGAAAAAATATAAAACCAGAATGCCTAACTGGTTTTCCTCTGAACTATAACAAAAAAATTCAGTAGAGGATGTGAACAATATTTCAGAATATTAAGGAAAAGTTGAAAATACATAAGCTATTGTCTCTTCTTGAGTCCCAAAGTGGGGGTTGGGGGGAGAAAAAATTAGCATCATCTCTGAACCATTAATTAGCTAGATGATTTACACAGAATATAATTCAGCAGAAATCAAATTTATTCTAATAGGTAATAATGATAGTTAATATTTGTTAACCACTGTCTTAATTTGGGTTCCCTAAGAATCAGACCCTGAGACAAGTAGTTGAGTTGGGAAATGATTTCAGGAAACACTATTGATGGAAGGTAAAGATGAGATGGTGAAAGCAGGAAGCTGATATAGTATGTAACTGCTGTTGCAACTGGGGGGGCCACTGGGGACCTCTGAGAGGGCTTGTAGCAGCCGACTTGAGAGAAAAATGAAATAGGGTATTAAACCACTAATTTCCATCAAGTTATTGATTGAGGACTGTTCTCCAGAGCCAATCATTCCACTGGGACCTGAAAAATCTTAGCAAAGAGTTCTGCACATTAGAGTTCTCAAGAACAGCACCTGCTACAGACAGGAACTATAATAGCATTTATTTTACAAACATTATCTAATGTATCCTTCTTAGCAGCCCTATGAGTTAAGCACTATTATTATACTTTTATTATTTCCATTTTACATATCAGCAGATTAAAGCAAAGGGAGGTTTAATAATTGCCCAAGGCAACGCGGGTAAGAAATAGTAGAACTTGCTTGGCATTCTGACCACAGAGTTCATGTTTTTAAACATCACCTGGCAGTTGCTATCCAGCTGGTACTTTGAGATCAATGAGATTTCTCACATTTTGAATCTTCCTATACCTATGTAAATGTATGTGTGTCCAGTAACTTGCCATTTTTCTCCCAGAGCCCATGCCTAATTACAAATGTCCATCTTTCATGCTCACTAAATACTCCTTTGTGAGTTTGTCATAGCACCTTCAAATATTCACTTTTGTAAAGCCTTACCTATCTCCTAGTATTTAAAAAAATATTTTAAAAATATTACATTATCTCAGTTGGGTTACATGTATCAAACATTCTTTTATTATTTTATGCCTCATCTTTTCTCCTAGGCACCACCCATGCTGGGCCCATTTTCTCTCAGGTGAAACTGACAGTCATTCTTTTTGTTATTTCTCAGCTAACATAGACTTTGAGTGGAAAGTATCAAAGCAGAAAACCTTAGATCACCAAGGGGAAAGATGAAGGGAAAATTAAGGATGAAAGGCCTGAAAAACACCTTACATCCCAGATTTTGCTGCAATTTACAGCCAATGATGAATAGTTTTCAAAGTTTATTTATCCCAGTTTTTCTATCCTCTTTTTGACTATGACATATTATTCTAGAGAAATATATGCTCTAAATGGTTCACTATTTACTGAATGAATGTTATCAATATTAACTGAAGTCAATATTGTCAAACAGTTAGTTGATTCAGTTAGTGACCAGTCAAATGAATAAAATGGTCAAGAGAGGTTTGTAAACAAAGTCACAGATGGTGCAGTGTTAGGTCTTGTTCTCCCAAAAGGCTTCTCCAATATTATGACAGCCCATGCCACAGGGAATAATGTTACTGTGTGTCCTATGTATGACACTGATTTTTTATTTCTTTGGTACAATCTTAGCAGGTCTCCTGCTCCATATTACCCATTGGGACTATGTCTCATATCTACAGTCCAGGGAGAATGATGAATTCTCGAACTTAAAATACTGTATTTCACAATAAAACCTGCTGTCATTACACTTTCTTCAAATTTTCTCCTGAATCCCCCTTTGTTTTATATCTCATTACCTAGAGAAATCTAAGCTCTGGTTAGCCTAAGCTTTTTTTAAAAAATCCATAAAACATATTGACCATTCCTTTTATGTTTCAATCTGTATTTACCACCTATCTATTAATCCTGAACAATTTTCTGAACAAACACATATTTTTTAAATTCTCCATTTTAAAAAGATCTAGCACCAATATTAGCTAGAGACATATCTATTAAATTGATGTTATTTACATTTTGCTTTGATAAAAAACAAGGGTAAGAATACTTATAATACTTGTTGTGAATATACTACTATAAAGTGACAAAAATTTCTTCCTTAATTAATTCACTTTTAACTTATTTATGCATTTCTTCAGGAAATATTTATTGCCTCTCTGTCATCTTCCAAATGTTTTGCTTCCCACTGAGGACAAATCATGAGCAAAAGCAAAAATTGCCTTAACCTCATGAAGCTTATAGTCAATTCAGTAGACACATGTTAATAAAATACTCAGAGCAATAAATTTTAAATCTCCAAAATTATTAGAATTGATAATTGAATTATAGAAAATTAGTTAATATAATATGTCACAACAAGCTAAATAAGAAAATTTTCATGATGATATCAAAAGATGCCAAAAAAAAAAAAAAAAGCATTTGACAAAACCCAACACCTATTTGAGATAACTCTTAGTAAACTAGGGATAGAGAAGAACTTCCTCTGCTTGATAAGGAATATCTAAAAAAAATTTACAGCTAGCATTATACTCAATGGTGAGAATCTCAAAGCTTTCACACTAAAATCAGGAAGAAGGATGTTCTCTCTCACTACTACTTTTCAACATCACACTGGAAGTCCTAGTAAATGCAATAAGACAAGAAATAGAAATAAAATGCATACCAATTGGGAGGAAAGAAATAAAACTCTTTGTTCACACATGATGTGATCATCTAAGTAGAAAATCCAAAAGAATCAACAACAACAAAAAGCCTCCTGAAATAAGCAATTTTAACAATATTGCAGGATACAGGGTTAATATACAAAAGTCAATTGCTTTTTTATGTGCTGACAATGAACAAGTAGAATTAAAAACACAATACCATTTACATTAGCACCCCCAAAAATAAAATAGTTAGGTAAAAGTCTAACAAAATCTGTACAAGGTCTATATGAGAAACTCTACAAAACGTGGATGAAAGAAATCAAAATAGAAGTAAATAAATGAAGAGATATTCCAAGTTCATGGATTGAATGAGTCAATATTGTTAGAATGTCACTTCATCCCCATTTGATCTGTAGATTCAATATAGTCTCAATCAAAATCTCAGCAAGTTACTTTCTAGATACTGATGAAATGATTCCAAAGTTTATATGGAGAGGTGAAAGACACAGAATGCCCAACACAATATTGAAGGAAAAGAACAAAGTTGGAATACCAACACTACCTGACTGAAGGATTAGTACAAAGCCATAATAATCAAGATAGTATAGTATTGCAACAAAAAAATAGACAAATAGATCAATAGAAAAGAATAGAGAGCCCACCAGTCCCCACCTGACAGAAAGAAGAAAGCACACCCAGACCTTGATGAAAGCCACAGGCAGCCTCTCCTGCCCAGCAGAAGGCAGAAAGAGCACCTGGGGACCTCACTGGGAGCCCTGGGCAACCACCCCACCCAACAGAAATCAAGAGTGCTCTGCCACTGCTGCAAACACAGCTTTCACATCGGTGGACTATGACAGCCATCACCAAAGCCACTGGTACATACAACAATGGTGGCTCGCTGCCACAACACCAGTCACAGCCATCGTGTAAGCAGGCTGCTCACCACTCAACTTCATTGACACAAAAAGAGTCATCAGTGGATATGGGTAAAAGAGGAGGAAGTCTCTCTCCTCAAACCCCACTACAGAGTAATAGAAGAAGCAATGACTCTACCAAATGATGAGACATCAATGTAGAGATACTAGACATATGCAAAAAATAAATAAAAAAGCCCAAAAAACAAGAAAATATGACACCACTGAAGAAATACAGTACTTCTCAAATACCAGATCCCATAGAGCAGGAAATGAAATGACTGAAAAGGAATTATGAGAAACAATTCCAGGGAAACTCAATGAGATATGAGAAGACCATGAAATGAAAAAAAAAGTATCTAGAATATGAAGGAAAAATTTATAAAGAGATTAATACTTTAATAAGAATGGAGCAGAACTCCTGGAACTGAAGGATTCATTCGATGAAATAAAAAAACACAACTGAAAGCTTAAGCAGCAGATTAGAACAAGCAGAAGAAAGAATTTCTGATCTTGGGAAGGTCTTTTTGAAATAACAGAGGCAGACAAAAAAACGTGGAAAAAGAATTTAAAGAAAAAAAAAAGTTGAGCCGGCCCGTGGCTCACTTGGGAGAGTGCGGTGCTGATAACACCAAGGCCACGGGTTCGGATCCTATATAGGGGTGGCTGGTTCACTCACTGGCTGAGCATGGTGCTGACAACGCCAAGCCAAGGGTTAAGATCCCCTTACCGGTCATCTTTAAAAAAAAAAAAAAAAAAAAAAA
>NW_007738496.1:7930-8947 GCF_000696425.1 Galeopterus variegatus | reverse complement strand
AACTTCAGATCGAGGAGGTTCAAAGATCCCCAAACAAATTCAATCCAAAAATATCCTCTCTGAGACATGATAGTCAAAATATCAAAGCTCAACAACAAAGAGAAAATTTTAAAAACAGCACGAGAAAAATGTCAAGTCATCTATAATGGAGTCCCCATCAGAATAACAGCATACTTCTCAACAGAGACATGACAGGTCAGAAGAAAATCAAATGATATATTCAAAATACTAAAAGAGAAAAACTGTTAGCAAGTCTATCTTTCAGAAATGAGGGAAAAATAGTGTAATTCCCAGACAAACCAAAATCACAGGAGTTCACCCTCACCATACAACCAGCCCTACAAGAAATCCACAAGACCTGCATCTGGAATCCAAAAAATGATAATCACTACCATGAATACAGAAGAAAGAATAAAAATGCAAATGAGAAAGACAAGGAAACTAAATCTCACCATTTCAAAAAAACAACGAACATGTAAGACAAACAGTAAAAGGGGAAGGAAAGCACAAAAGATATTAAAAATATCCAAAAGAAAATTGACAAAATGCCAGGAGTAAGACAATACTTTTCAATAACAACCCTAAATGTAAATGGATTAAACTCCCCACTCAAAAGACATAGGCTGATTGAATTAAAAAGCTAGACCCAAGTATATGCCATCTTCAGAAAATTCACCTCACTGGAGCACAGAGGCTGTTTAGGGAAGTGAAATTATTCTGTATGATACCATAATATAATAATGTTGGATACATGCAATATAAATTTGTCCAAGCCCATAGAATATACAACACTGAGAATGAACCCTAATGCAAACTATGGACTTTGGGTGATAATGATTTGTCAATGTAGGTTTATCAATTTTAACACCAGTAGCACTTGGGCGGAAATGTTGATAATGGGGGAGGCTGTGCATGTGTGGGGGCAGGGGATATATGGGAAATACTGTACATTCCTCTCAATTTTGCTGTCAGCCTAAAACTGCTGTAAATAATAATGTCTATGAAAAAAATTAATAT